>NC_060119.1:1179653675-1179806175 GCF_021461395.2 Schistocerca americana | reverse complement strand
AGGTGCACACAGAGCAGCGATTTTCGATACAGACTGCGAAATCTGATCAGACCCTCAGTTTTAGAAGTGGTGAAGTATCTTTCTTCTCTTTAAAATGAAATATTGTTCCAATCGTCATATTATAATCTGTCGATTTACGACAATATTCTCATTATAACAGTAACAAAAAAAAAATGGTTCAAATGGTTCTGAGCACTATGGGACTTAACTGCTGAGGTCATCAGTCCCCTAGAACTTAGAACTTCTTAAACCTAACTAACCTAAGGACATCACACACATCCATTCCCGAGGCAGGATTCGGACCTGCGACCGTAGAGGTCATGCGGTTCCAGACTGTAGCACCTAGAACCGCTCGGTCACTCAGGCCGTATAGTATAAACTTCCCTACAATTTGTCTACTTGTCAGTGAAATAATCGTCACAGATCCTTCCGATCACTCAGTGCAGTGAGCAAAATTCGCAGATTCTGGTTTCTCACGTAGGAAACAAATATTTTTCGAAATGAACAGCTTTGCTACTATACGGTATACGCGCGAAACTATGAATGTGCTTTTTTCTAATTGGCCGAGAACTGCTGCTAGCGTAGTTTTCGATTTTGGCAGCAGATATACATGTGTTTGGGGTTGGTTTCTTTACAGTGTTGTGTGAATTCCTTGAGCTGGGCACGTCAGTGTATAGTGAGTAACTGAGTGCACTTCGGGGTGCGTGCATACTTATTATTCAGCAACAATGGTACTACATACTTAAGGCATCTATATTTAATGCCAAAAAACTGTTTTTCTAGTTTTATTGAGCCTTGGTTTTTATGTTTGAATAAGGTGCAGGGTGAGTATATGAGTACAGTTTTATTGCTTTTGAACTGCACATGAAATGCTGAAATGCACTCTGACGGAAAAGAAGTCGCTACACCAAGAAGGAGTTGTGCAACACAAACGAAAGTTGTTGGGTGAGTTTCTACATCTAAAAGATGATGTCTACTCAAATTTCGCCCCAGTCGCATACGAGATGCGCTAATAGTGCCACCGTGATGATGAAAATTAAGTTTGTTTTAAATACAGACTGTAAAGGTAGTGAGCATTAGTTACCTCTGAGATTGGACATAGTGAGTTGACGTTAGTCAAGAATGCCTGTTAGACGACAAAGACGCCATTATCAACACATCACTGAGATTCAACGAGGTCGACCAATAGGGCTACGAGAGGCTGGATGTACTTTCTGCGATATTGCTGAAATACTTGATAGGAATGTAGCGACTGCACATGACTGCAGTTGTGTTCGGCTTATGGTTCTGATACATCACATTTCATCTGCAGCAGCAATTTCAGTAGCAGTTGGCACCGCAGTAACGCAACGAGTGGTTAAAAATCGGTTACTTCAATGACAGCTCCGAATCAGATAACATGTAACGAGCATTCCACTGATCCCCAATTTGCATTTACGGCTTCAGTGGCGTCAAGCGAGGACTTATTGGAGAACAGGGTGCATTTGCGGCTTCAGTGGTGTCAAGCGAGGACTTTTGGAGAACAGGGTGGAGGTCTGCTGTGTGTTCTGATCAAAGCTGGTTCTACCTCGATTCCAGTAACAGCTGAATAGCTGTGTGTTATTTAGAAGGAGGCCAGCTGAGAGTCTGCAACAAAGCTGTTGGAGTTCTAGACACACTGGACGTACACCTTGACCTTGGGGTGCACTCTCATTGTTATTCCACGCTCCCTGGCTCAAATTTGTACGTCAGTCTGGTGATTCGACTTGTTGTGCTGCCATTCATGAGCAGCATTCCAGGGGATGTTTTCGATCAGGATAACGCTCGCCCACATACCGCTGTTGTACCCCAACACGCTCTACAGAGTGTCGACTTGCTGCCTTGGCCTGCTCGATCACCAAATCAGTCTCCAATAGAGCGCTGTATGAAACTTCGTCGGATGACGACTCCAGAGTCATCCACAACCAGGATTATGGCAGAGCGGTTCTAGGCGCTTCTGTCTGGAACCGCGCGACCGCTACGGTCGCAGGTTCGAATCCTGCCTCGGGCATGGATGTGTGTGATATCCTTAGGTTAGTTAGGTTTAAGTAGTTCTAAGTTCTAGGGGACTGATGACCTCCGATGTTAAGTCCCGTAGTGCTCAGAGCCATTTGAACCACAACCAGCATTAACCCTCCCTGTACAGACAGACCAAGTGCAACAGGCATGGGACTCCATCTCACAAACTGACATCCGTAAGCTGTACAACACAGTGCATTCACGTTTGCTTGCTTTTATTCAACATTCTGGTGGTTACACAGGTTATTAATGTACCAGCATTTCACATTTGCAGTGGCTTATCTTGCGCTTACTGTGGTGTCACCGCCAGACAGCACACTTGCTAGGTGGTAGCCTTTAAATCGGCCGCGGTCCGTTAGCATACGTCGGATCCGTGTGTCGCCACTATCAGTGATTGCAGACCGAGCGCCGCCACACGGAAAGTCTAGTCTAGAGAGACTCCCTAGCATCGCCCCAGTTGTACAGCCGACTTTGCTAGCGATGGTTCACTGTCTACATACGCTCTCATTTGCATAGATGACAGCTTAGCATAACCTTCAGATACGTCATTTGCTACGACCTAGCAAGGCGTCATATTCAGTTACTATAATTACTTCAAGAATGTATTCTGAACAGATAATATTGGGAATCATGTACCGTCAAGAGCGACGTTCATCATTAATGGATTAAAGTTAAATATGAAACTAATTACATCCGCTTTCTGAATTCTCATTCCTTGTCATGTTCGCCGGCCGGGTTGGCCGAGCGGTTCTAGGCGCTACAGTCTGGAACCGCGCGACCGCTACGGTCGCAGGTTCGCATCCTGCCTCGGGCATGGGTGTGTGTGATGTCCTTAGGTTAGTTAGGTTTAAGTAGTTCTAAGTTCTAGGGGACTGATGACCTCAGAAGTTAAGTCCCATAATGCTCAGAGCCCTTGTCATGTTCCAGACCTCACGTCAGTATAGTTCTTCCCTCCTCACGCCAGCCTGCGTGAGTTAAAGCGCGTGCGTTTCGGCCTCCACTCGTAACACGGTGTTGGCTCTTCTGCTAACACAAAACTTACATTGACCTGTGATTTTGCAATGTTAATCACTTGAATATGTTATCCAGACAAACGTATCCCTGAAATTTCGCTACTCTACGTTAATTATTTTTTGGTGCTGCGTTTTTTAGCGTCAGTGTAATTTGTCTTTTGGCACAGAATGCCACACGTGGAATTACGTAATATAACACACGTAAGTTCATCCAGTGTAACATGCTCATAGTCATGTACACTATTTAAATTTGGGTCGACCATTCTCGTTGTGTTATAACTATGTAAGAACCCACTATTAGTTTGAAACCCGTTCTTTGTACATCTAGTGCCTACAAATGAACCACTACTACAAAAATGAAAACCACCCATGATGCTTTGTGTGATTAGGGGAAACATATTATGTGAGAAACAAAATATGCATTCAGTTGCAAAAGATAGAATTTTTCTTTTGTAGGTCGGCCGTTATGACCGAGCGGTTCTAGGTGCTTCAGTCCGGAACCGCGCTACTGCTACAGTCGCAGGTTCGAATCCTGCCTCGGGCATGGATGTGTGTGATGACCTTAGGTTAGTTAGGTTTAAGTAGTTCTAGTGCTTAGAGCCATTTGAACCATTTTTTTTTCTTTTGTACTCGATAAACGTAAGTGAAACAGCAGATGAGGAAGAATAGCTGCAGATATTAATAACGTTATGAACTACAAAAGTTAATTACTTGTAGGGTGTGTGTTTAAGAACTCAGGTAGCGATCTACTGCAGTCCCAGTAACAAAACACTGTCTACTTACTGTATTTCATTGTTTGAGTAGATTATTTTGTCTAGTATCTGGAGTTATACCAGACATGCTGAACTGTACGTATTGAATAATGTGAAAATTTGTTGCTAATCCATTTGTTTTAATTCATTTGCTGAGATATCCAGAAACTGTAAATGACTATCGAACACTACTGACTAGACACAAACGCGATTGTTTCGTCACCAGGTCCACCACTTTTGCAGAGCCACTCCTCCACGTACGCTCAATGCTGCCGTAACCTGAATTCTCGTGAATTGCTTGGTTGACTTGGGAGAGGGAACCAAACAGGACGTCATCGGTCTCATTACATTAGGGAAGGATCGGAAAGGAAGTCGGCCGTGCCCTTTGAAAGGAACCATCTCGGCATTTGCCTGAAGCGGTACAGGAAAATTACGGAAAACCTAAATCAGGATGGCCGGACGCCGGTTTGAACCGTCGTCATCCCGAATGCGATTCCAGTGTGCTAACCACTGGCTCACCTCGCTCGGTTCTCGTGAATTTTCCGGTTTGCTATGGGCCATGCATTTTGCACCGGCTGTCATCCCAGATTCAGAGTCGCTTAAATCGCGACGAACTGACATCTTCACTAGATATATCCCGTACCTATCTAGCAGAAACATCGGGGCATCATACACGACACATCTTCAAATGGGACAATCATTCCTATGTCTTTTGGAATCTCAGTTTGTAAAACAAAACAAGGGCCTTCCACGGTGGAAATCCAATCGGAGCAGAAATCATGATTGAGCAAACGTCGGTAAATTATGACAATCAGATAGCTGCTTTCTCTAAAAGGCAATGTACTGGTACCTGGTGTAAGTAGGCTGTTCAGGTTTTTATGTTGGTAACGCCACGTAGCGCTCTATATGAAAATCACTGACTGTGCTGTGTGAAGGCTGTGGTTGGTTTGCATTGTTGGAGTATATGCTATTGTAGTGTTGGGCAGTTGGCTGTTAACAGCGCGTAGCGTTGCGCAGTTGGAGGTGAGCCGCCAGCAGTGGTGGCTGTGGGGAGAGAAATGGCGGAGTTTTGAGAGCGGATGATCTGGACGTGTGTCCATCAGAGACAGTAAATTTGTAAGACTGGATGTCATGAACTGCTATATATATTATGACTTTTGAACACTATTAAGGTAAATACATTGTTTGTTCTCTATTAAAATCTTTTATTTGATAACTATGGCTATCAGTAGTTAGTGCCTTCAGTAGTTTGAATCTTTTATTTAGCTGGCAGTAGTGGCACTCGCTGTATTGCAGTAGTTCGAGTAACGAAGATTTTTGTGACGCAAGTGATTTGTGAAAGGTGTAGGTTAATGTTAGTCAGGGCCATTCGTTTGTAGGGATTATTGAAAGTCAGATTGTGTTGCGCTAAAAATATTGTGTCAGTTTAGTGTTGATCAGAATAGGTAAAGAGCGAAATGTCTTGAGTACGTTCAGTTCCGCTCAGCTGTTTGAAAATCAAATAATGTAAGTGGTTTATCAGCACAGTAATTCATTAATTTTTCTAAGGGGACGTTTCACTGCTTTTCACTGTTGCCTCCTTAACACAATAATTATGATCACTTTTCATAGCTGCTGATATTTCGCAATGGCAGATTGCTTCTGACCGTAAAAACTTTCTTCGTCCGTCTCGTCTGCTTTTGTGTGCTCCTTTCTTCCAGCCCACCTTACAACGTTTGGCTTCCATTGAGCTTTCCCCGGTTCACTTACTTCAGCAGTTAAGCTAGTTTTTATTCTCACTTCTGCCGTTTCCGTAGGCATTCACTGAGACGACACACTCAATTAAGGGCGTCTGCAGCTCTGATAGCGGACCTCGCTCGCACACCCACTCGTTGCTGCTCCTCCGTGACCGAGTTCTGGAACCAGTCTGAATAATTTGCGGTTGCTCCGAGGAGAGAGAGAGGGGTAACTGATTATGCGGCGGGACGGTCGTCGAATTAGCCGACAAGCTCGCCGTACTTTCTGCGTTCGCTGCAGCTGTCGGCCTCAGCAGTGCGAGTACACAGTTCTGTCTCCCACGTTCCCGTTGAGCGTGCCGGCGAGTGGGGAGTCACGGCACTGCACAGCAGTACCAACACCGACTCAAAAGGAAGGCCTCGGCGCTTGTTGGTGACGTCACGTCAGCTAGGCACGGCGAACGCCAGGTCTGCTGCAGGCAGAAACGCCTGGGCGCGCATATCACTATAAATCTCTCATTTTTGGACAAAATGTCGGTACTGTTTTGGATTCTGCAAAAGTTTTGTTTAGACGAAAGATTTTCTTACTATCGTAAAGCTACAAATGAAGATCATAGTTCTGTAATTCTGAACCCTGTCGAAACAAACGTAGATCAATATGAGAAGACGCTTTGCCCCATTGCAAGCTTCGGAAATTTTACATTCAAGTAACTATATTTACTTGATACATTTTGCTATCGAAACTTACCCCAACCCCCTTACAACGAACTCGTTTCTTTCATTTATTTATTTATTTATTTTCGTTTGACATCGTCACTGGAAATGTGAACTAATTTACATGTGTAAATGTCCAACTGTTGCCAGTCGTTAGATTACAGTCGTTTTCGACGAAAGGAATTCTAAACAGGAAACAAAATAGCTTCATACATCGAAAATACTGCTGAGCTTAAACTTTTTTGAACATTGTAAGGGGTCCGTAGGCCCGTACTATAAGTTTTGCGACAGCACAGGTCGACAGGACAAACAATCGATAGTGTGTGTCGGGTTGCGAGAGCGAGAGCGAGTGTTGAGACAGTTGTAGTGTGGTACGCGCTGCGGGCCGAGCCAGGCGGAGTTCTGTTGTTGGAATGCAAGACCGTACCGACAAAGGGAGTGGCCATCGCCGTGGTTTAACCCCTTTGTGTTAGAAATATACGGGAAGGTGAAAAAGTATAATTACTAGTGTGATTCAGTGACATTTTTGTGCCGATATTGTAATTACGCGTCTACCGCGCCGGCATCATTTGGATTGCAGTGTTGGATTGTAGTGGTGAATTACAATGATTGAAATTGCGTGTGACGATAATGAATAACGAAAGGGCCTGTGCCGAGATTAGTCGTTATTAATGCTGTACGACGAAGGCAGTGGCTGTCTCCTTACTTTGTGTTTTTGTGATGAATATAGGTTGTTGATTAATGAAGCTGTGTTGTCGTTCTTCTTGGCACCAGACATTTCTTTATTACAGCATTTGAGAAGGACAAAATGGAATGTAACATCTCCGTAGCAGTCCAATCCGATTGCCAGCTCATTAGGTACACGGTCACATTAATTATTATCTATTTGGGCTGCTATCAGATCCCGATCGAGCGGGATAAGTCAGTAGATTAGACCGGAGTGTTACAACATGCACATTAGAAAACATAAATATTCCCCTCTTGCAACTGAAAGGAGAAACTTTATAAGATAAAAAAAAAATTGTTTCATAAAACAACTATCTCACTTTTGCCTCTTCTTCTGTCCCCCCCCCCCCCCCCCCCTCCCCCAGCGTGTAGAATCGCAAGATATTTCATTAACATTCAGTGCTCCTCACCCCATAGTCAACCGAGATACCTAAAGAAGAGCACCAATATGTTCACAGTTTCTTGTGAAAGCAACCCAGTACAAACGTAACTTCGTCAGATTTACAAATAAGGTAAAGAGGCACGAATTCTGTTGCTGCTGGACCATGAAGTTGTTTTAGTATGTCAATCCTTAAAACAGGTGGCAATTTAAGTTCAGGAGTACACTGTTTGTTAAGAAGTGTAATGAATTGCACAATAATTGATTGCAGAAACGTCTCAGAACAATGTGTGTTGGTCAACTACCGCCATTTTCCTGTGTCAGAGAGGGAGACACCACCATTGTGAGTATGCCTGCAACAGACCTGGCGTTCGCCGTGCCTAGCTGACGTGACGTCACCAACAAGCGCCGAGGCCTTCCTTTGAGTTGGTGTTGGCAGTACACACCCACGGCCTCACGTGTAGCAGACTGCCGCCTTGAGATTCTTTTTACTCGAACCACTACTACAGCCACTTTTTATTCGGCTTTACTTTTGCCAAGGCTCTTTCCCAGCTTTCACCCAGCTTCAACTGGCGTAATACATTTTAATCTTCGGTCAGCAGAACATTTCTATCGTTTTCATTTTGAATGCTTCAGCTGCACTGTACAAAATAACAATTCCTTTAGCTACCACGGTTCTCGAGTTGTCTATTTACATGTAATTAATAATAAGATTCACTTTTTTTAAAAAAAATTCTGATTTCTTTTGCCGCTTTATAAGCATAATATGATCAACCTTAGATTCACTGATGCGTTCGGCGTAAGACCAACTAACGAGTTTATATACATGGTGGATCGCCTAAAACTTGCATACCGCGAATATTGCCTGAAATGGAAACTGCTGTTGATGTGCGGTTTTCACAGGATGGATTCGTACCAGGGGCCCGTATTGTTAGCCAATCAACAGTTTGCAATAATACTTAGAAAGTGAATTTTTTGTGGAAACATACACTTTTCTAAAATGAACAGTGCTTACTGACAGTAACAAACTAAAATTAGAGTATATTAGAATGTCAGTGTTGTTTGTTGGAGAAGTCTAGTGCCACAATTCGGAACCGGAACAGCTGTTAGCATGAGCGACATAAAAGTAGATATCTTAGGTGTTGCGAAACGCCGGCCGGAGTGGCCGAGCGGTTCTTGGCGCTACAGTTTGGAACCGCGCGACCGCTACGGTCGCAGGTTCGAATCCTGCCTCGGACATGGATGTGTGTGATGTCCTTAGCTTAGTTAGGTTTAAGTAGTTCTAAGTTCTAGGGGACTGATGACCTCAGCAGTTAAGTCCCATAGTGCTCAGAGCCAATTTTTGTTGCGAAACAACTCAAATCCCTTAAGAAAGGCAAGTCTTCCCGTCCAGATGGCATACCAATCAGGTTCCTTTCAGAGTATGCAGACACAATAGCGCCTTTCTTAGCAATCATATACAACTGCTCACTCGACGAAAGGTCTGTTCCTAAAGACTGGAGAGTAGCACATGTCACACCAATATTCAAGAAAGGAAATAGGAGAAACCCATTGAATTACAGACCGATAGCCGGTAGCTGTGGCCGAGCGGTTCTAGGCGCTTCACTCTGGAACCGCGCGACCGCTACGGTGGGAGGTTCGAATCCTGCCTCGGGCATGGATGTGTGTGATGTCCTTATGTTAGTTAGGTTTAATTATTTCTAAGTTCTAGGGGACTGATGACCTCAGATGTTAAGTCCCATAGTGCTCAGAGCCCTTTGAACAGACCCATATCACTGACCTCAACTTGCAATAGGATATTGGAGCATGAATCACTTTGAAGAAAATGACTTATTGATACATAACCAACAAGGATTCAGAAAATACCGTTCTTGTGCAACGCAACTAGCTCTTTATTCCCTTGGTATTGGGTACTGTCGACAAGAGATCTCAGATTGATTCATATTCCAAGGTTTCCAGAAGGCTTTTGATACCGTTCCTCACAAGCGACTATTAATCAAATTGAGAGCATATGGAGTATCGTCTCAGTAGTATTACTGGATTCGGGATTTCCTCTCCGAGAGGTCACAGTTCGCAGTGATAGACGGTAAATCACCGAGTAGAACAGACGTGATACCTGGTGTTCCACAAGGTAGTGTCATTAGCCACCTTATACTGTTTGCAGATGACGCTGCAATTTACCGTTTAGTAAAATCATCAGACGAGCAATTCCAATTACAAAATGATCTAGAAAGAATTTCTGTATGGTGCGAAAAGTGGAAATTGACACTAAACAAAGAAAAGTGCAAGGTCATCCAAACGGGTACTAAAAGAAATCCGATAAATTTTGGGAATACGATAAATCGCACAAATCTAAGGTCTGTCAATTCGACTAAATACCTAAGAATTACAATTACGAGCAACTTAAAGTGGAAAGACCACAGAGATAATATTGTGGGGAAGGCGAAACAAAGACTGCGCTTTGTTGGCAGAACACATGCGACAAACCTACTAAAGAGACATAGAGATAGCCTACATTACACTTGTCCATCCTCTGCTGGAATGTTGCTGCGCCGTGTGGGATCCTTACCAGGTGGGATTGACGGAGGACATCGAGAAAGTGCAAAGAAGGGCAGCTCGTTCCGTGTTATCGCGCAATAGGGGTGAGAGTGTCACTGATATGATATGCGGGTTGGGGTGGCAGTCACTGAAACAAAGGCGGTCTTCTTTGCGGCGAGATCTATTTGCGAAATTTCAATCACCAACTGTCTCTTCCAAATGCGAAAATGTTTTGTTGACACCCACCTACGTAGGGAGAAATGAGCAACATAATAAAATTAGAGAAATCAGAGCTCGAACGGAAAGATTTTGGTGTTCCTTTTTCCCAAGTGCCATTCGAGAGTAGAATGGTAGAGAAGTAGTATGAAAATGGTTCGATGAATCCTCTGCCAGGTACTTAAGTGTGAATTGCAAAGTAACCATGTAGATGTAGATTTAGATGAGTCTTTTAAGAGATATTGTATTTGGAAAAGTTTCCACACCAACAACTGTTGTGCCATTGAAATTGCGTAGTTGCTAGGTATGATGTTATATTTGCTTACAGTGTGTTCCTTGAACGCAGTGCTAGTCAAGAGTGACGATTAGAATTTACCAATGCAGAAAAAGCCGACATACTCATAGTACATGGATGGCGTTACAATCCGTCCCGATGTACCGGAACCGTCACCGTTATGGATCTTCATGTCCTACTTACCGACAAGACACAATTTTGTCCCGATTTTGCAAAATATTGTTTCTAGCTTGGCTCCTACACTGAAGTAACGCCATCTGTTAGCGAAACATTCAAATGCAGCCTCTATTAGCTCTATTTATCTCAACAAGATCGTCTCACAGATGGCGCTGCATGTCGCGTATCCTGTACCAAAGATGCAAGCACCTTCTAGATCCAGCGCCATCGTTCGAGAAAATAGCAGACTTCTCTAGTAGCACGGGGATAACGCGGAAGAGTTGGGCAGTTTCCAATTGAATAACGATCTGAAAAGACGATTCTTTCTAAAGGTAATACGAACAATGAGTGCAACTTAGTAATGTTTGAAGTGTTTACTGCGTGTACATAGGGCGTCAAGTGTATAGTGATGTGTAATTCGATGACTATATTGTTATTGTTAACTGTTTACCGCTTAATAAGCTTATCCTATCATCGCATACGAAAATACCTAAGGGTGGAAAGAGCAAGTTTTCGGGTGATTACACAAAGAAAAGAGGTACGGATCAGGAAGCGTTGTGTGAGATTTGTAGCAGTTTCATCTCAGTAACTCACGGAGGTAAGGCAGACGTCAGGCAGCACATTTCTATGAAGAATCATACAAATAGATTCGCGGCAGAATCGGCCTCAAAGCATATTTTTACATTCATGATTAAAGAAGATAGGCAGGAAGAATTACTGGTTGCTGTTGCAGAACTAACAACAGCTTATAAAGTAGTCAAACATCATCAGCCCTTCAGTTCTCTAGACTCTACCGTAAAACAATTTGCCGCAATGTATCGTGACTCGAAAATCGCCGCAAAGCAGACTACACAAACCAAAGCTACAGCGACTGTTAAAAATATTCTCGCACCGCACTCCCTGTCCGAACGCATAAAAAAATTGCAAACAGTTTCATATTACACCGAAGCATCGAACCACAAGAGTTAAAAGATGTTTCCTATAGTTGTTTAACACTTTACTGAAACTGACAGAATCCAACAGAAGCTGTTGAAGTTTGATTCGCTGAATAACGAAACATCGGAGGCAACTGCAAAGTTTTGTCTACACACTTTAAGACAACTGCTAATTGCATTAGACAAATTATTGCCTTTGTGGAGACAGCACCAATATCAACTTCGGAGAGCGTCATCTACATCTACATCTACATCTATACTCCGCGAGCCACCTTACGGTGTGTGGCGGAGGGTACTTATTGTACCACTATCTGATCCCCCCTTCCCTGTTCCATTCACGAATTGTGCGTGGGAAGAACGACTGCTTGTAAGTCTCCGTATTTGCTCTAATTTCTCGGATCTTTTCGTTGTGATCATTACGCGAGATATATGTGGGCGGTAGTAATATGTTGCCCATCTCTTCCCGGAATGTGCTCTCTCGTAATTTCGATAATAAACCTCTCCGTATTGCGTAACGCCTTTCTTGAAGTGTCCGCCACTGGAGCTTGTTCAGCATCTCCGTAACGCTCTCGCGCTGACTAAATGTCCCCATGACGAATCGCGCTGCTTTTCGCTGGATCATGTCTATCTCTTCTATTAATCCAACCTGGTAAGGGTCCCATACTGATGAGCAATACTCAAGAATCGGACGAACAAGCGTTTTGTAAGCTACTTCTTTCGTCGATGAGTCACATTTTCTTAGAATTCTTCCTATGAATCTCAACCTGGCGCCTGCTTTTCCCACTATTTGTTTTATGTGATCATTCCACTTCATATCGCTCCGGATAGTAACTCCTAAGTATTTTACGGTCGTTACCGCTTCCAATGATTTACCACCTATGGCATAATCGTACTGGAATGGATTTCTGCCCCTATGTATGCGCATTATATTACATTTATCTACGTTTAGGGAAAGCTGCCAGCTGTCGCACCATGCATTAATCCTCTGCAGGTCCTCCTGGAGTACGTACGAGTCTTCTGATGTTGCTACTTTTTTGTAGACAACCGTGTCATCTGCAAATAGCCTCACGGAGCTACCGATGTTGTCAACTAAGTCATTTATGTATATTGTAAACAATAAAGGTCCTATCACGCTTCCCTGCGGTACTCCCGAAATTACCTCTACATCTGCAGATTTTGAACCGTTAAGAATGACATGTTGTGTTCTTTCTTCTAGGAAATCCTGAATCCAATCACAAACCTGGTCCGATATTCCGTAAGCTCGTATTTTTTTCACTAAACGTAAGTGCGGAACCGTATCAAATGCCTTCCTGAAGTCCAGGAATACGGCATCAATCTGCTCGCCAGTGTCTACGGCACTGTGAATTTCTTGGGCAAATAGGGCGAGCTGAGTTTCACATGATCTCTGTTTGCGGAATCCATGTTGGTTATGATGAAGGAGATTTGTATTATCTAAGAACGTCATAATACGAGAACACAACACATGTTCCATTATTCTACAACAGATTGACGTAAGCGAAATAGGCCTATAATTATTCGCATCTGATTTATGACCCTTCTTGAAAATGGGAACGACCTGCGCTTTCTTCCAGTCGCTAGGTACTTTACGTTCTTCCAGCGATCTACGATAAATTGCTGATAGAAAGGGGGCAAGTTCTTTAGCATAATCACTGTAGAATCTTAAGGGTATCTCGTCTGGTCCGGATGCTTTTCCGCTACTAAGTGATAGCAGTTGTTTTTCAATTCCGATATCGTTTATTTCAATATTTTCCATTTTGGCGCCCGTGCGACGGCTGAAGTCAGGGACCGTGTTACGATTTTCCGCAGTGAAACAGTTTCGGAACACTGAATTCAGTATTTCTGCCTTTCTTCGGTCGTCCTCTGTTTCGGTGCCATCGTGGTCAACGAGTGACTGAATAGGGGATTTAGATCCGCTTACCGATTTTACATATGACCAAAACTTTTTAGGGTTCTTGTTTGGATTGTTTGCCAATGTTTAATGTTCGAATTCGTTGAATGCTTCTCTCATTGCTCTCTTTACGCTCTTTTTCGCTTCGTTCAGCTTTTCCTTATCAGCTATGATTCGACTACTCTTAAACCTATGATGAAGCTTTCTTTGTTTCCGTAGTACCTTTCGTACATGATTGTTATACCACGGTGGATCTTTCCCCTCGCTTTGGACCTTAGTCGGTACGAACTTATCTAAGGCGTACTGGACGATGTTTCTGAATTTTTTCCATTTTTGTTCCACATCCTCTTCCTCAGAAATGAACGTTTGATGGTGGTCACTCAGATATTCTGCGATTTGTGCCCTATCACTCTTGTTAAGCAAATATATTTTCCTTCCTTTCTTGGCATTTCTTATTACACTTGTAGTCATTGATGCAACCACTGACTTATGATCACTGATACCCTCTTCTACATTCACGGAGTCGAAAAGTTCCGGTCTATTTGTTGCTATGAGGTCTAAAACGTTAGCTTCACGAGTTGGTTCTCTAACTATCTGCTCGAAGTAATTCTCGGACAAGGCAGTCAGGATAATGTCACAAGAGTCTCTGTCCCTGGCTCCAGTTCTGATTGTGTGACTATCCCATTCTATACCTGGTAGATTGAAGTCTCCCCCTATTACAATAGTATGATCACGAAACTTCTTCACGACGTTCTGCAGGTTCTCTCTGAGGCGCTCAACTACTACGGTTGCTGATGCAGGTGGTCTATAGAAGCATCCGACTATCATATCTGACCCACCTTTGATACTTAACTTAACCCAGATTATTTCACATTCGCATTCGCTAATAACTTCACTGGATATTATTGAATTCTTTACTGCTATAAATACTCCTCCACCATTGGCGTTTATCCTATCCTTGCGGTATATATTCCATTCTGTGTCTAGGATTTCGTTACTGTTCACTTCCGGTTTTAACCAACTTTCCGTTCCTAATACTATATGCGCACTATTTCCTTCAATAAGAGATACTAATTCAGGAACCTTGCCCTGGATACTCCTGCAGTTTACCAATATTACGTTAACTTTTCCTGTTTTTGGTCTCTGAGGACGGACGTTCTTTATCAACGATGATAATGTCCTCTCTGGTAAGCCGTCAGGTATTTTATCGTTTCGCCCAAGGGGGGGGTCCCTCTAACCTAAAAAACCCCCGTGTGCACGCCACACGTACTCTGCTACCCTAGTAGCTGCTTCCGGTGTGTAGTGCACGCCTGACCTGTCTAGGGGGGCCCTACAGTTCTCCACCCAATAACGGAGGTCGATGAATTTGCAACCATTATAGTCGCAGAGTCGTCTGAGCCTCTGGTTTAGACCCTCCACACGGCTCCAAACCAGAGGACCGCGATCGACTCTGGGCACTATGCTGCAGATATTAAGCTCAGCTTGCACTCCGCGTGCGATGCTGGTTGTCTTCACCAAATCAGCCAGCCGCCGGAAGGAACCAAGGATGGCCTCAGAACCCAAGCGGCAGGCGTCATTCGTTCCGACATGTGCTACTATCTGCAGCCGGTCACACCCAGTGCGTTCAATAGCTGCCGGAAGGGCCTCCTCCACATTACGGACGAGACCCCCCGGCAAGCACACCGAGTGCACACTGGCATTCTTCCCCGACCTACCCGCTATTTTCCTGAGGGGCTCCATAACCCGCCTAACGTTGGAGCTCCCTATAACTAATAGGCCCGCCCTCTGTGACTGTCGGGACCTTGCCGGAGAATCGGCCACTGGCCCAACAGGCGAGGCATCCTATGGTGGCTCGGAAACGATGTCATCACCACTAGGAAGCACCCCGTACCTGTTGGAAAGGGGTAAGGCAGCTGCCACGCGGCCAGATCCCACCTTCGCCTTTCGGCCAGGCACGCGCGAGCCCACCACTGTCCGCCATTCACCCTGGAGTGATGGCTGACCGGTAAGATGCTCACTGCCGGAAGACGCAGCGACATCAGGGGTTCCATGTGATTCCAAGGCCACCGAAGTAGGCATAGGTCTCACCACAGTTGCCCCAACGCCACTACGAGCCGACGCCTGCGCCTCGAGCTCGATGAGCCTAACAGACAAAGCCTCCACCTGCCCCCGAAGAGTGGCCAATTCTCCTTGCGTCCGCTCACAACAACCACAGTCCCTACACATGACTGACGCGGTTTGCGGAATGCTTTTCACCAAGTTAAAGAAGAACTAGTAAAGCATGTAGTAGGAAATGGATACCCTGCCCATATTCGCCAGAATACTATATCAAGCGCTGGACGAGTCTTAACTAAGTAAATGTAAATATCGTGTGACAAGGGTCTCCCGTAGGGTAGACCGTTCGCCGGGTCGACGGGGATGAAATGATAATGATTAGGACAGCACAACACCCAGTCCCTGAGTGGAGAAAATCTCCGACCCAGCCGAGAACCGAACCCGGGCCCGTAGGACTGACACTGTCGCGCTGACCACTTAGCTACTGAGGCCGGACGGAGGCTTAACTGTCGACATTGAAATAATCGTCATGAAAATATTTATTTTTCAGTATTCACTGTAAGGACAGAGAAGCTGGAAGAGTTCTGCTTATACGTTGATATCAATCATCAGACTATTCTATCTCACTCAAGAACAAGATGGCTGTCGTTAATGCCCGCAGCTGAGAGACTACTGAAGCTTTGGATTACATTAAAACAATTTCTTGACGCCGAAGACTGGCCATCTAAAATAATTTCAGATTTTTTCCAGTAGTCAGATCACTGAAATTTTCTTCACGTTTCTGCAGTCAATGTTGACTCTGTTTCAAAAAATACAGAGTGTTTATAAATGAATATCGGGTTTTTAACGCTTTATAATATTTATTACATTAAACTTACAGTTATAAATGATATGTCAAATGAAAGAGCAACTGAAACAGTTTTACCCAGAACCTTATAAATGTTTATAAATGCACAGCGAAGTACGCGATTGGTTGAACTTCACTGTACCCAAGCGCTGGATAGGCTGCAAGAGGCCCAATGACAGGGCTTGCTTTGCATGACCTCCACGTTCACCCGACCTAACGCCATGCGATTTTGTCCTTCGCGGATTCATCAAGGATCGTGTGTACGTGCCTCCGCTACCAGCAGACCTCCCTGAATTAAGAAACCGGATTGAAGCAGCTGTTGCTACAATCACTGAAGACGCTCTTATCAACGTTTCGAAAGAACTCGGCTATAGACTTGATGTGTGCCGTGTGAGAAATGGTGCTCACATTGAACATTTATAAGGTTCTTGGTAAAACTGTTTGAGTTGCTCTTTCATTTGACGTATCATTTATAACTGTAAGTTTAATATAATAAATATTATAAAGCGTTAAAACCCCGATATTCATTTATAAACACCCTCCATAAAAAGCGTGGAGTATAATAAAGGCTCGGTGATTGAAACAAGAAATATACAGGTATTAATCGACATCCAGAGATGTCTGAATGAAAGGAAGACTGCCACTTTCATTGGCAAACAAATCAAAATGAATGTGAACATATTGAAGAATAAGAACCATAACCAAGAAATAATTAAACTGATTTCGAAATCTGAGGAAGAGACAGTGGCCTTCTATACCATAGCGTTTGATTACTTTTAATAAATATCAAGTGTTTAATTGACATATCCGAAACCCCATGCTGGGTGATGATTGAAAACACTGTTTATGTCTTACTATAAATGGTGTGAAGATTTCACGCGATAATTGTTTTCAGGAATATATGTATCTGAAGAGCTTTTTAGAAACTAAGCGTGACTCTGAAGAATGGGAGTCTAAACACTCCGTGTAAGAAAGGTGGATTTATGTTCTCAAGGAAACCGAAAAATTCTGAGCGTAAATGCCAACTGCTAAAATTGTGTGAGTATTTGTTTTCTATTCCCGCACACAACGCCACTGTTGTGGCTGATGTTGGCCCACTGGACTGATGAAAGAAATAGACTGCTGCCAGGGACTGTGGAATCAATCTTACAGTGCCAGTTTAACTACAAGGTTTCATGGCATTTTATAAATATGTAAAAGGGAAAAATAACCTGTTCAAAAAGGTGAAATCTTCCCAAAAATATGGTGTACCAACCACTCCCGTCGCAATAAATTCCATGTCTTTTTGTTCTAAATAAAAAATAATTACATTAAGTAAATTTTTTGCTTCTTCTCTATACCCCTGTCTCACGTTCCCGACGAGGTCCCAGCTAGATATGGCAACCCTATGTATGGAGAGCGTAGGTAGAATGCAGTTCGTTCTTGTACGGTCTATGCGGCAAGCTATCCCAATAGATGTCCACCATTTCCTTAATTATTTATCAAACCCTTCGACCAGTTGCGTGTAAGTAGTGGTGTAACACTCAGACAACGTAACAGAACGAAAGAAGTGACGACCAAAGTGGGGGAAATTAACGTTCTTGCAGCTGTTACAGTTTATCCGCTCGATAGCTCCCGCACAGTCACACGAGGAAGTGCATGAGTCAGGCAAGTGTCCCATGTATTCTCCGTCGACATAGGTTCCATCCCTATCACATCTTTCTCCATCAAGAGCTGCATGGAAGCAATTATAAGAATCGTGTTAACTTCTGTACATGGGTGTTAAGACACGATATTCCAGATGTATCATGTATCTTATGTAGTGATGTAGCCACATTTACCAATCATGGCCAAGTAAACCGCCGAAACACGTACTATTGGTCTGCTGACAATCGGCCATTGGCTTTTTCAGGTGGAACGTCAGCGTCCATGGAGTGTAAACGTGTGGTGTGGGACAGTGAACCATCGGTTCGTAGGCCCAACTTTTATAGACGGAACACTGAACGCACACAGGTACCGCAGCCTCCTAATAGACCATCTTCCTCTGATGCTAGAAGACGTTCCTCTTCAGACTAGGAGGAACCTGTGGTACCAAGATGATGGGTGTCCAGCCCATAGTGCAGAAGTACTGCAGCATGTCTTCACGTATTGTTGCCAGATCGTTGGATTGGACGCAGAGGTTCTGCTCAAATGTTCAAATGTGTGTGAAATATTATGGGACTTAACTGCTAATGTCATCAGTCCCTGAGCTTACACACTACTTAACCTAAATTATCCTAAGGACAAACACACACACCCATGCCCGAGGGAGGACTCGAACCTCCGCCGGGACCAGCCGCACTGTCCACGACTGCAGCGCCCTAGACCGCTCGGCTAACCCCGCGCGGCGCAGAGGTTCTGTACCTTGGCCAGCCCGTTCCCAGAATTTGACGCTTATAGACTTTGTAAAGTTACTTGACAAAATATTTTCACAGCATATAACTTAACATGTGATGGAGTCGTGCGTGTGGTTATTCACGGAATGAAATCTAGGAAACAAATGTCTGGGCATATTATTGGGTGCTACTTTCTCAAACCCACTCCTTTGATTGCATACTTAGAAACAAAATTTTCCTTTCTCTAAGATCTTTGTGAACCATACGACGCACATGTGACTGTACCGTTGCTTGGATATGTCAGTAAAAAACAAGTAAAGTCGTATGGTATTGTTCGCTGGTAGACTACGAAGGGAAGTTTCACCACCTAACAAGAAAGACTTTGTTATCCTTTGTGCATAGAGGCACCTTTCGCAAAGCGTGGGAGTTGTGTATTCAGGTATATCTGGTAAGTGAAGGTGACCGTAATGAATGTATATGTGTAGGGTGTATCAGTGTTGGATAACGATGATAGAAGGGAAAGGGTGAAACCTGATGTCGGCACAGAGCGTTCTCCTCACGAATGGACAAAGGGAAAGCAGCCAACAGCACGTGGTGCACCCAGTCGGTTACCCATCGAGGGACTGGCCATGCCCAACATTACTTAACACTGGCGATCTGCGTGAACCGTTGCATTTAATGAAGCAAAGCCGTTGGCTAATCTGTCAATCATCCCATATCCTTGATCTCAATTAAATCGTCTGCTTCTTTCATTTCCTCAGACGTGAAAACCTCTTTATAATATGAACTCTGAATTTTTTAGCATCTGAAGTGAACAACAACCTTATATATAACATTGTAATGGCCAAGAGTTTTCCTCTATTTCTTCAACTTCATTACCACCCACTACCAAATTAAAAAGTTCTGGTGCAGCTGTATCTTTTAAGTTTGTGGTTCTGCAACAGGCATCATTATCATCAGAACTCCTTGCAACAACATCACCAATTGCTTTTGACTTCAGTACAGTAGGAAACATAATAAGTGCCCTTAATTGTCCTTCTGTTTCAAATGCTTGCCTTAAAGAGATGTAGTAATTTCTCCCTTTTAGTTGTAGGTATTTATTATATCTGTCCTCTAAACCGTCTTATTTTTCTAAGATATGTTCTCTTTTCCTCATACATTCAATAACTACTAAAATCAATCAAGGGAGCACTTGTATGTTTAAAAGTGTGATTCTCTGGACATCTTCTTGTTGTCAGTGGAATCTTTCTACGAACACGACAATGACAGAGAGTTTTTCAAAAAATTGTGTATTTATTGTGCATTGATAGTTGCAGGCTCTTGGAAAACGTTGCTTAATCTTTGATCTTTAAGCAATGTTTTAACATCAACAGCAACCTATCACTGACAAAGTAAGGCAGCACTTTTTGTATTATCGCTAAATATGGGAGAGAGTGTCACAGAAATTATACAGGAATTTGGGCTGGAAATCATTAAAAGAAAGGCGTTTTTCGTTGCGACGGAATCTTCTCAAGAAATTCCAATCACCAGCTTTCTCCTCCGAATGCGAAAATATTTTGTTGACACCGACCTACATAGGGCGGAACGATCACCACGATAAAATAAGGGAAATCAGAGCTCGTACGCAAAGATATAGGTGTTCATTCTTTCCACGCGCTATACGAGATTGGAATAATAGAGAATTGTGAAGGTGGTTCCATGAACCCTCTTCCTGGCACTTAAATGTGATTTGCAGAGTATCCATGTAGATGTAGATATAGACTTATTACTTTCATAAACGTGGCAGTACTCTTCCAATTTTCGTTTCCTTGAGCCTAACCGATGCAAGGCAACAGCTGTCATGTTAGAAATATGCTATGCTATCTTCACACTTTAGGTATAAGGATATAAGTATCACGTCATCATAGTGCAACAGTTCATCTTTTTCTGTTACTGTACTGTGATAGAAGCAAGACCCCGATCCAAGCTATCGCTAACGTCAGGAAAGTGCAGTATTTGCTCCTTTCGGTCAGTTGTGAAGATATTTCAAAAGCTGAGAAGTATCCATATAATAGTAAAGTGGGCCGTCTGCAGAAGACTGCACAGTATGAACGCATTCTATCTTTATGTTAGGTGAATCAGAAAAGTAAAAAATAACATTTTTATTAACCCCGTTATTGCCGGCGACCAGCCCCACGCCTTTAATCTAATTGTTTCTATTTTAATAATTAAGTTTCTAACGACTAAAAAGAACATCAAATTGAATATTGTGTGCTGGGAGGATATGCACCGCATCGTAAACTGAAGCCATGCTCTGGATCATGAAGACAAATGCAGGGGTTGCACAGGATAAGTTGTTAACGTGAAAAGCACCACCTTCAGTATTTCCACATTTATCATCAATATCGAACTTCAAATGGATTTCACTGATCAATATTTGTGTGGTGACTTCAGTATTAATTTTGTGTGCTACTTCGCAGGAAAAACGATGTCGGAATATCCTTTAAATTCGTATGATCTGCTTCAGACTGTATTTATTCCATCCAAGGCGCAGGGCATCAGTAGCACAACCATAGACAATATTTTTATTCGTTCTTCATTACTGGATGAGCATTCTGTTATTAAAAGGATGAATGGCCTTTCAGACCATGATGCACAAATTTTAACGCTAAAAGGTTTTTCTGCTCAAACAAATGTTATATAGAATTATATAATTACAAACTATGTAGAAAAGCTAATCCAAAGGCAATAGAGAGTTGTTTAAACCTCGTGGCAGGATGTGGTGATAACATAGATGAGCCGGCCGCTGTGACCGAGGGGCTCTAGACGCTTCAGCCTGGAAACGCGCTGCTGCTACGGTCGCAGGTTCGAATCCTGCCTCGGGCATGTATGTGTGTGATGTCCTTAGGTTATTTAGGTTTAAGTTGTTCTAAGTCTAGGGGACTGATGACCTCAGATGTTAAGTCCCATAGTGCTTGGAGCCATTTGATTTGAACATAGATGACGAATATAATGCTGTCCTTAACTCATTTCTCATGATTTTTGAAAGTTGCTTTCTATTAGAATGCTCAAAACAGTGTACAGCAAAAGGCAGCTTGGGTGGTTGAAATGGATATCATACAGAAGAAAGTGAGAATTACATTCATCAGCCAGGACATTATGACCACCCACATAACAGCCAGTATGTCCACCTTTGCCACAGATAACAGCAGCGAAGTGCCGTGACGTGGAAGCAGTGGGACTTTGGTAGGTCGCTGGAGGGAGTTGGTAACACACCTGCACTTGAAAAATCAATTAATTCCCATAAATTCCGGGAAGAGGGGCGTTGTACTCTGACGCCACGTTCCTTCACATCCCAGATGTGTTCCATCAGTTTCAAATCTGGCGCCCTCCCACCGCCATGATGAAGAAGGTGCCGGAATCCATCAGACCATGCAATGCTCTGCCACTGCGCTAATGTCCAGTGCCAATGGTCACGTGCCAGTTGTAGTCGCAGTTGCCCATGTCATGGTGTTAACATTGGCACATGCCTGGGTCGTCGGTTTCGAAGGTCCACCGTTAGGAGTGTTCGGTGCAATTTGTTTTCAGACATATTTGTACTCTTCCCAGCATTAAAGTCTGATGTTGGTTCCCCCAAAGTTCGCCGCCTTTACTGTTTTACTAGTCAGCCCCGCCTACGACGTCCCACATCTATAATGAGGGGTGGCCGCCCAACCCCACGACGCCTGGACTTGGTTTCACCTTGGTTTCGCCACGTGTTGAAGACACTCACCACGGCACTCGTCGAACACCCGAAAAGTGGTGCCTCCGGGCCATCACAGTCTACCTTTCATCAAACCCATTCTACACACGGCCAGCACGCTCACTGATACTACATGCACCGTGCGTGTGTCTGGCTAGCAGTCATTCCTCGCCAGGTGACGCTGCTATCGCCTGGACGGGCTTATATCGATAGCGGGACGGTGGTCATATTATTCTGGTTGATCAGTGTATACCACAACATTAAACGTAGTCACAAATCGAGCTACAGAAACCGATTACAAACAGTACTGTAAGGTGTTTAAAATATTATTAGGAATGCAAAAAATATGTGGCACACAAATGGAATAACTAATTTATAGGGTGAAATTCCAATCCAAAAGAAAGCAGGTGTTGACAGATGTGAAAATTACCGAACTATCAGTTTAATAAGTCACGGCTGCAAAATGCTAACGCGAAGTCTTTACAGACGAATGGAAAAACTGGTAGAAGCCGACCTCGGTGAAGATCAGTTTGGATTCCGTAGAAATACTGGAAGACGTGAGGCAATACTGACCCTCCGACTTATCTTAGAAGCTAGATTAAGAAAAGGCAGACCTACGTTAATAGCATTTGTAGACTTAGAGAAAGCTTTTGACAATGTTGACTGGAATACTCTTTTTCAAATTCTGAAGGTGGCAGGGGTAACATACAGGGAACGAAAGGCTATTTACAATTTCTAGAGAAACCAGATGGCAGTTATAAGAGTCGAGGGGTACGAAAGGGAGGCAGTGACTGGGAAGGGAATGTGACAGGGTTGTAGCCTCTCCCCAACGTTATTCAAACTGTATATTGAGCAAGCAGTAAAGGAAACAAAAGAAAAATTCGGAGTAGGTATTAAAATCCATGGAGAAGAAATAAAAACTTTGAGGTTCGCCGATAACATTGTAATTCTGTCGGAGATAGCAAAGGACTTGGAAGAGCAGTTGAACGGAATGGGCAGTGTCTTGAAAGGAGTGTATAAGATGAACATCAACAAAAGCAAAACGAGGATAATGGAATGTAGTCGAATTAAATCGGGTGATGCTGAGGGAATTAGATTAGGAAATGAGACATTTAAAGTAGTAAAGGAGTTTTGCTATTTGGGGAGCCAAATAACTGATGATGGTCGAAGTAGAGAAGATATAAAATGTAGGCTGGCAATGGCAAGGAAAGCGTTTCTGAAGAAGAAAAAATTGTTAACATCGAGTATACATTTAAATGTCAGGAAGTCGTTTCTGAAAGTACTTGTATGGAGTGTAGCCTTGTATGGAAGTGAAACATCGACGATAAATAGTTTGGACAAGAAGAGAATAGAAGCTTTCGAAATGTGGTGTTACACAACAATGCTGAAGATTAGATGGGTAGATCACATAACTAATGAGGAGGTATTGAATGGAATTGGGGAGAAGAGGAGTTTGTGGCACAGCTTGACTAGAAGAAGGGATCGGTTGGTAGGACATGTTCTGAGGCATCAAGGGAGTATTGGAGGCCAGCGTGGAGGGTAAAAATCGTAGAGGGAGACCAAGAGATGAATACACTAAACAGATTCAGAATGATGTAGGCTGTAGTACGTACTGGGGGATGAAGCAGCTTGCACAGGATAGGGTAGCATGGAGAGCTGCATCAAACCAGTCTCAGGACTGAAGACCACAACAACAACAACAGTTTGAAATAAAAACCATATGGTTAATCGTGAAGGAAGTGCCTAGGCAGCAGCACAAAGTCAAGGATATAAAGTCAATGCGTAGTAAAGATGTTTCTGTAACTGATAAGTCAGATGTATGTACAGTATTTAACAATCACTTTCTGAACATAGTTGATGAAATTAAATAAAAACTTAGTTTCTTAGTTTTTACAGGGAATCATATAACTCTCTTGAAAAATGGCTTTCTAAGGCTAATGTCTGAAATACTTCTCTGATACTGACAAAGGGGAGATTGAGTCAATAATTAAATCACCGAAGACTGAGGACCCTCATGGATATGGTGGAATATCTAGCACAACACTAAAGTATAGTGCTGCACATGTTAGTCTTGTACTTAGCCATATTGGTAATTTTTCCTTTAGAAATGGCCAGTCTCCTGAACATTTAAGAAGTCAGTAGTTAAGCCGCTTTATAAAAAGGGAGAAATGGTTGACGTATCAATTTTAGACATATTTCTATGCCATCACTCTTTGCTAAAGATATTGAAAAGGCTGTTTATGTAAGAATAACTGATCACTTCATTTCACATAATGTGCTGTCAAATGTTCAGTTTGGTTTTAGAAATGGTTTAGCAACTGAAAATGATATAGTCTGTCTTCTCTGTGAGTTACTGAATGGATTAAACAAAAGATTTCGAACGCTGGGCATCTTTTTTTATTTAAATGAGGCGTTTGACTGTGCTGATTACAAAATATTGCTCCAGCAGTTGGACCATTATGGAATACGGGGAATAGCTCACAACTGGTTCACCTCCTACTTTAAGAGCCGACAGCAAAAGGTCAGTTTCCATAGTATTGAGTATGGCTATGATGTGGGGTCCGAGTGGGGCAAGGTTAAATGGGGGATGGGAAGCTCAAGAATCAGTGCAGGGGCCATTCCTGGTCCTTATATGTAATGTATAAATAATGTGCCTTCTAGTATTGCAGGCGAATCTAAAATATTTCTGTTTGCTGATGACACTAGCTTGTAGTAAAGGATGTTGTGTCCAACACTGGCACTGTTTCAAATAGTGCAATTCAAGACATAAGTTGATGGTTTGTAGAAAATAAACTACCGCTAAATCACAGTAAGACTAAGGTTTTACATTTTCCAACACACAATGCAACAAAACCTCACTTTTTAATTAAACATAATGGGCGTATAATTAGTAAGAGTGAATAGTTCAAATTTCTAGGTGTTCAGATAGATAGTAAACTACCGTGGAAAGCCCACGTTCAGGATCTTGTTGAAGGACTTAATGTTGCCATTTTTACTATTTCAACAGTATCTGAAGTAAGTGACAGTTCGACACGAAAAATAGCCTATTTTGGTAATTTTCGTTCGCTTATGACGTATGTTATTATATTCTGGGGTGATTCTTCCGATTCTCAAAGGGTATTTCGCCTCGGAAACAGGCAGTTACAGCATATGAGTGATTTAATCATGTCTACAGAACAGGAAGCAAAAAGTTTCTTTATATGGTTTAAGCGATTTAAGAAAGTTTCCCACTTCATCTAACTGGGGTGAAATTACATTAGGTGTTCCACTGGGTTCGATCATGGGTCCCCTCCTGTTCTTGATATATGTGAATGACCTCCCTTCTTATCTGCAACACGAAGTTAAACTGACACTATTTGCTGATGATACAAGCATCATTTTTAACCCAGTAAAAGAAACTCCAACAGAAAATGATGTCATTAACGTCTCTGGAAAAGTTATTGATTGGTTCTCTGCGAATGAGCCCGCCCTGAACTTTGAAAAAACACAGTACATCCAATTTTCTACTGAATGGAGTACAGTTCCTTCAATAAATATAACACATCAACATAAGTCAGTAGCCAGGGTAGAGCATACTAAGTCTTCAGGTGTACATATAGATGAGAATCTTAATTGGAAAGCTCATATTTTGGATCTCCTTAAGCGACTAGGTTCAGCAACTTTTGCAATGAGAATAATTGCTAATTTTGAGGATATAGAAATTAGCAAGCTAACATACTTTGCATACTTTCACTCACGAATGTCATACAGAATAATATTTTGGGGCAACTCAATACTTAGGCATAAAGTAATCTCTGTTCAAAGGAAAGTGATTAGAATAATGTCTGGGGCTCATAGTCGCACATCGTGTAGGAATCTGTTTAAAAGTTTAGGAATTCT
Source organism: Schistocerca americana (assembly GCF_021461395.2). NCBI lineage: Eukaryota > Metazoa > Arthropoda > Insecta > Orthoptera > Acrididae > Schistocerca > Schistocerca americana. The sequence continues at coordinate 1,179,779,934 of NC_060119.1, read as the reverse complement.
TAAACAGGCTCACAGTACATTTATTCAGTAATGAAATTTATTCTCAACAACATGGACCAGTTTGAAAACAACAGTGACATTCATGATTATAATACCAGAAGAAAGAAGGACTTACACTATCCTCTATTTAATCTATCTTCAGCACAGAAAGGAATTAAATATGCTGCTGTAAAATTTTTCGATAAATTAGCAGATGAAATAAAATGTCTGACAGACAGCAGTAATTAAAACTAAACTCCATCCGAACAGGCTTTGGAAGGCCCAACGGTATCGACCGGCTGCCGTGTCATCCTCAGCCCACAGACGTCACTTGATGCGGATATGTAAGGGCATGTGGTCAGCACATCGCTCTTCCACCCGTATGTCAGTTTACGAGACAGGAGCCGCTACTTCTCAATCAAGTAGCTCCTCAGTTTGCCTCACAAGGGCTGAGTGCACCCCGGTAGCCAACAGCGGTCGGCAGACTGGATGGTCACCCATCCAAGTGCTAGCCCAGCTCGACAGCGTTTAACTTCGGTCATCTGACGGGAATCGATGTTACCACTGCAACAAAGCCGTTGGCGACAGGAGTATTAGTTTCAAAAATAAATTGAAATCATTTCTTATTGACAACTCCTTCTGTACCATAGATGAATTCTTGAATAGGAATAATAAATCTACAGGTATAATATATGCATTTTGTGCCATTTATGAGAATGGGGTAGGTAATAAAAATTTTAAGCGTAAAAAAAAAAAAACTTGATCATGTCTGGATTTCTAATGCACTTGACACGTTCCACATCATAACGGTTATCGTGAGATTGATCAATGGGACATGTAACTAACTAGCTAACTAACGGAGATTTTCTCCTCAATTTGGTACTACGGAACTAGACGTGTAAATTAAAAAGTAAAAAAAAATTAAAATAAGAGGACAGTTTTGTCTTCTATACATAAAGCGCAAGCCTAACTTGTGATTTAATTAAGAAACTGGTCACTCTGCTGCTCAATGATTGGGGTTTCTATAAAGTATTGGAATTTAGCGTGCAAACACTCCAAGCATTTGTCAAATATCTATAAGTATGTGCACTGATATAATACACTAATGATCCCAAAAATACTGAATCACTTCCATCCCTAAACTGTGTTGAAGATTTACATGTCAGAAATGAAACCTGTTCGTTCAAAAATTTAATTTTATCTCCATTCCTGGATGATTAAGTGTACCTACTATACAGGGCCAACTCACTTCAGTAGGAGCCTCAGCTTCATTGTTAAACAGCACAGGCCGGCCACTGTGATCGAGCGGTTCTAGGCACTTCAGTTCGGAACCACGAGGCTGCTACGGTCGCAGGTTCGAATCCTGCCTCGGGCATGGATGTGTGTGATGTCCTTAGGTTAGTTAGGTTTAAGTAGTTCTAAGTTCTAGGGGACTGATGACCTCAGATGTTAAGTCCCATAGTGCTTAGAGCCATTTGAACCATTTTAAACAGCACACGCATTTTCTTCGAAGCATTACTTACTGCATAACTGTCCCTTACTTTCATGTGTAATTTCATTTTTCTAGCATGTTTTAACTAGGCATTATTGAGGAAGATACTTAGCAATAACCCACCATTTATAACAATATAATACAGGCCGCCTGGATAAGGATCATCCTTCAACAAATAAGTCACACACTGACTTTTTTTATCGTGGCCCAGGCACTGAGCTTTTCATAATCACATAACGTAGTATTCAATTCTTCCAAACTGCTGGATGAAATCGTCTGAATCGTTTTTGCCTCCAATGACACATTCTGTTGAATGGCTGTAGCAAGCTCTCGACTGTTATGTGGGTGTTCTCGAGCTTTGAAAACAAATGCGTAAGGCATCGTTACAACCTTGTTGGGATAGCATCTGGAAGTAAAGAGATGGGTACGAAATTAATCTGGGAATTCTTTATACTGTACGTGCCTTATTTAAGAGTACCGTGACACTGGCCCACTATCAACATCGTATCAAAATTAAAGCAACTTCATTTTTTATTTTTTTTTAACTGATGAAGGTATTTTCTGCTAAGCAGCGAACAAATTTTCACCCATCTTTCTTCAAACATTTATTGTTCAAAGACGTCGTAAGCAGTGTACCAGTTCCTCTTTGGTCATACATGCTGGTACCGCCTAAAATGTCATCCACATTGAAAAGCAATTCACATATCTATGAAGAAGCATGCACCTTAGTGTCCAAGATTTGACGCGAACTGAACAAAAGAAAACTGACTCAAGAGTACTGCACTGAAAATTTACATTATAGCTAATGGTTACAATTTTCAGTTTTGGAACATAACATTCTTAATAAAAGTAAAGAAATGTTTATCAAATGCAAATACTTACAATCGTCTGTTTACTGGTATCCAGTCTTTCCTATCAAAGGTCGAGATCCATTTTGTCTTAAATATTCATCAGACGGGAACGTAAAAGCACCTACTTTAGGACAGTTATCACAATTTCTCCTACAACTGGATATATAGCACTTGAACAGCATTTGAAATGGGCTTTCAGTAATACTCTTATGGGTGTATCACATCCGTAACGAACGATATTTCCCCAAATGTAACGAACGCAGAGACTGCAAACACGTGCGTCAGCCGCATACTTTTGGCTTTGCAAATTTCTGCTTGTAAGTCCGGTGGGAGAACTGTTTTTTTTGGGGGGGGGGGGGGAGGGGGGGTGGCCTTGGCTATTTGCACCATGAGGCTCCTACTGACAACCATACGAACCAGCAGCTTACAACTGGCACCAAGGTAATCTTTTGTGATGAAGAAGTTAAAATTATAGGACTTGTTAAGCGGAATGATGTCTAATGAGTATAGAATAAGGACTGAAACTAAACCGAAGAAAGGCGAAAGTAATGAGAAGTAGCGTAAATGAGGTTAGAGATAAACATCAAGATTGGGCACCACAAACAGACGAAGCGTAGGAATGCTACTACCTTGGGAGCAAAATAACACATGATGAATAAAGCAAGGACATAAACAGCAGATTACAACAGATAATGAGGTCATTCCTGGTCAAAAGATGTCTGCTAGTATGAAATACTAGCCATGACCAGAGGAAGAAAATTTTGAGAATGTACGTTTGGAGCATGCTACGAAACTGAAACATGGACTGTCGGAAAACCGGAAAGGGAGAGAAGCGAAGAACTGAAATGTGATGCTATAGAAGGATGTTGAAAATAAGGTTGACTACTTAGAGAAGGCTTGAGGAGGTTCTCCATAGAATCGATGAAAACAGGGACGTAATTATGGAATACCCTGAGCAGAAGAAGGGACAGAATGATAGAACGTGTGTTAAAATATCAGGGGGAGACAGGCATTGGATTCACCTGTAATTGCAGGCGTAGCGTACAATTATTACTTTGAGATAAGAGGTTGGCGCAGGAGAGCGATTTGTGGTGAGCCGCATCCAGTAAGTCAGACTACAAAAAGAAGTCAACTTTTAATGAAATTACAAAATGGAGTGTCACTTTAATTACGCGACTGGAATTTCGGTGTTTAAACTTCAACTTTACTTGCGTGTGGAAACCTGGCTTTCACAAACCTTACACTCTCCTTACTGATGACTAATTCCTACAACATCAATCTCAAATACATCAATCTCAAATACTGTCGCCAACCCTGTGCCAGTATCTATCACATTAATCTGACGTCTGTTTGATGGTGGTCGAATCGAACAAGACGCATCATCAACAGCTTCCATTCCGTTCCAAATAAGCTTAGCTAGCCGGAAAGAATTTCTCCGCAAGCGAACGACTACTGTTCCGTCAATTCGCACCCACATCGGATGCGACTCCACCTTCCATTTTTGTAAACTTTTACTGAATTTCATGCTTTTCCCAACAGTACTATTTCACGTCTTACCGCTCGCAACATTTAACTGCCTACAGCCGATTTCAGCTCTGTACGTTTAACACCAGAAGGTACGCTTCCACATCTCTGTTATATGCATGCAGAAACACCGTCACATTTTACTGCTGGTATAAGACGGGATCTTAAGCACCCCATATATACGAACAAACTTGTTTGTCAGTTTTGCTCTTTTGTTTCCACGAGTTTGACAAAGAAGCCCGTATGCACACCAACAAAGTTTGTCAGTTTTAACTCACATTTGACGCAGACGCTGTTCGTGTCGTGAAGTATTTCCACACTGATGTGGGTGGCTATCACCGCAGACAAAGGGTTTCTTACATTACTGTGTGTAGTGGACTGACCAGACAGCCAATCCACTATGACCGGTAGCCGAAAGGCACGCGTTTAAGCTCACGCAGGCTGGCGTGAGGTCTGGAACAGGTCAGAGAAATAAGACTAGCAAAACAGGAGGTAACTGGTAGAATACTGAACTTTAATCCACAATTGGTGAACATCTCTCTTGACTGTACATGCTTCACAAGATAAATATCAAATGCTATGGCGCCTTGCTAGGTCGTAGCAAATGACGTAGCTGAAGGCTATGTTAACTATCGTCTCGGCAAATGAGAGCGTAGTTGTCAGTGTAGCATCGCTAGCAAAGTCGTCTGTACAACTGGGGCGAGTGCTAGGACGTCTCTCTAGACCTGCCGTGTGGCGGCGCTCGGTCTGCAATCACTGACAGTGGCGACACGTGGGTCCGACGTATACTAATGGACCGCGGCCGATTTAAAGGCTACCACCTAGCAAGTGTGGTGTCTGGCGGTGACACCACACTGTGTATCAGGGAGAAAAAGAAAACAAGATGCTGCTTCAGGAAACGGTTGACAGTAAGAGAGAAATATACCCACGAAAATCTGCTAAAGGAAATATTACCTTGAGAACCTGATGATTACATCAGCTTTGTGCGGATGGGCAGTCAAAATTTTGATAAATGAGTTACCTTGCCCTCACATTAAAAAAGAAGACACAAGCAAACGAAAATTTATTCTCCCCTAGTTATCCATCTAATGACAGTTCATTAAAATACCACAGCGTGGGAACACATACAGGGTCCGTGAAAAAATCGGAGAGCTTCGACTTTTTTGCACTCCCGCTTGTATGTTGTGCGTGGAATGCTAATTTTATCCTTAACTTCTCCCTGCGTAACATATGGCTGGGAAAGACGCAGCACCTCTACCATATTGATAATTGCCAAAGCTATTTCGTTTTTATCCTCTATCGCATTTTTACATAGTTGTAGAACGTCACGATACAGTAAGATAAATTGTAATGAATTTCTTTTTCAGTGAATATTTACGGCGACCGAAACATCATCAACGGCCGCCATCTTCTCAAATCTGCTGTCAATCAAAATTTCTCTCAAACACGTCAGACACACACTATATTTGACAAACACGTCAAAAAGTGCCACGCCAGGTCATATATTTGACAAACCTAGCAAAGTGTGACAAATCATTCGATCGTGTGTAAGGCACGTTAAGGCGCCAATGTGGTCCAAGACGGATAAATGTAGCAGGGCCTGTACTATGGTCTAACCTGATCCCCACCTGTGGATTTTTCTGCCTGGAGCCATCTGAGAAGTGAAGTGTACAACACTCCTTTTTATAAGGCTTGGAGATGTAGGGCAGCGAATAGTACAATCTTGTAAGGATTTATGAAATAATCCGAGGACGTTTGAAAGATTTTGTGAATCGCTGGCGAGAGTAGTATTGCATCCAAATGCGAGAACGCCACATCTCCTTTAACAGATATGAATATAGTGTGAACTGTAACACGTTATGTGCTGAAGTAGTAAGACAGGGCAGGAGTGAAATTCGAGAGAGAGAGGTTCAAAGTTGCCCAACTTCTAGACGTGTAATACGCACGGAAAATCCGGTATGAGGTGAAATCTAAAAAATCGTTTAGATTTGTACTAAGTACGACAATACTCCATCCAGAAATCAGCGGCGGCTTGGAACCACACATTCGCAATTATTTCGCAAATTTCTCATCTACGGACTCATGTTTACTGGAACTTTTTTCCTTCTATTACTGCAACCTTTAATCATGTCAGTTTCCATCTACATCTATACTCTGCAAGTCGCATTACGGTGTGTGGTGGAGGGTAGTTTGTTTACCGGTGTCACTTTCCTCCTTTCCTCTTCCAGTCCAGAATGGTTTGCGGGAAGAACCGTTGCTGGTAAGCCTTCGTGTGAGCTCGATTAACTTTACCCCTCATGGTTTTTTCGCAAGATTTACGTAGGAATAAGGAACGTATCTGTTAACTCTGCTGGGAACGTACACTCCAGGAACTTTAACAGCAGACCACACCGTGATACAGGACGCCTCTCTTGCAAAAAATGGTTCAAATGGCTCTGAGCACTATGGGACATCTGAGGTCATCAGTCCCCTAGAACTTAGAACTACTTAAACCTAACTAACCTAAGGACATCACACACATCCATGCCCGAGGCAGGATTCGACCGTAGCGGTCGTGCGGTTCCAGACTGAAGCGCCTAGAACCGCTCGGCCACTGCGGCCGGTGCCTCCCTTGCAGCGTCTGCTCCAGCAATTGGCTGAACATTTCAGTGACTCTTTCGTTGTTACTAAAAAAAACTTGTAACTAAACGTGCTACTATAATTTGGAATCTCCTCTAGTCCCTTTATCAGTCCTTTCTGGTACGGATCCCGTACTGACGAGCAGTATTCAAGTAATAGTTGAACGAGTGGTTTGTAAAGTGCTTCTTATCGCGAACTGTGCGACACAACACTCTACTCAACGCAGCACTGAACAATAACTAAGAGACATGCAACAATGAAACTTACTGCATTTACACATTACCTTGTCGGGTCACCCTCACTGCCATCCGCGCCGCCCCCGCCAGTCAGCCATCAAGCTACTCGTTTGTTTCTTTCGTCAGTCGACCCGACTTAATCGAGTTATCGAGTAGTTGTACTTTCCTATGTAGCACGCGCGACCGCGTCATCGTATTTTATACGTTTCTGTCTGGCACGTAGATAGCTAACACATACCTACGAGAAAAGTTGCGGCCATTCTAGTGATCTCGATACGTTATTCTGTCTGACATTTGTTCGAGAAAAGTCGCTAATATTGTAATATTTTCTGGTACAGAGAACCTTCGAAGTCGACAATGAAGGAGGATCAACTTAACGGCTTAGCTGTGTTGAGCACTCACCCTGACATTGATTGTCCTATTGACGACATAATTAACCAATTTTCCAGGAATAATAGGCGCATAGAATTCATCATTTAAGGAAGAAAAGCACAACTGTAACTTTTTTATATTGTATTATGGCTTTGCCTTGTATGTGTGTACAATCAGTTTAAATAAAACTTTCTTAAACTTTAGATGTGACATGATTATTTTTATTACGGTAAAAGTGAAGGTAGTTCAAGGTATCTTTAACGCCCCCTCCTTGAGGTTTAACCGTATTCGCCACTGGACACAGGAACGACGACTTTATGGAAGTTTGGGTCTGCCTGTGAATCGTGCACGGATAGCCATTGCGGTTAAGAAGAAAGCTCGCGTAAAGCGGGAACTCCGGGTTCGACACCCAGTCCGGTAAAAAAATTTTCATTGCCGTCATTCCCTTGTACAGCTCATGGTTCTACACATCCACAAACTGCGAATACACTTCCTGCACTAGTTAAAATCCTAGCTATTTAATATTCGGTACCGAGCGAGAAAACTGGTACACTCACATCGGGGAGTATGTGCATTCAGAACTGAATCTGTTGTTCTTACCTTTACTTTCCTTCTGTAAATCAGTTAAGCAAATTATTAAGCATAAACATTTCCCATTAAAATACGAACACACACAAAGTAACCTGGTAATTCGACGGTACATAAATGCAGCTTTACACTAGACTGCAGCAGATGACGCCTATAGCTAGGGTTACAATTTACGCAACGAGTTAAGTCTGGTACATGGAACACTTTTGACAGTGACACACACCCTTATTCCTTGAGCAAATATTTTAGACCTGACTGAAAGAAATAGTGCACAGTCTGGTGAGCATGAATCACCTCCACTCTTCATCTTGCTGACAAAATTGTGTAGATGTAAATTCGTTCCACATCCCGGATTTGAACCGATTTCTGCAGTGTAGTCTTCCTCCCTGTTCACCTACCTTTTTCAAAGGAAGAACAGGAGTACTGTCTGGATCTTTTGGCACTTAATATACTTACGGTTCGTTGCCGCTGAAAAATTTAAGACAAATACAAGAAGGCTAGAACATGGTTACTTTATGGTGACATCTGCTGATCATCTGATCTAATCTTTTGCAGATACAGTTTTTTTCGTTAGATCTTTCATCTTGCAATGTTAGGAACACTGAGACGAACTGCCGTCATAGAGTGACTCACAATGGAGTCAGAATTGTATAAGGTACGTCACTTTTCTGCGAAAATAATGCGCCTTGCGAGTAAAGGTTATACAAATATTGATTAAAGTAACAGCCCTATTGACAAAGATCAAGATCTAAGTTGTCTGGGAAAAATCCAGAATCGTAAAGCCGCTGTCAGGGCCGACGTTTGGGTTCCGTGGACTGACGATAGATGACGTACACTGCCAGTCCCGCCGTTGTGCTATTTCGAGAGCTACCGCTAGATGCCGCATGAACGCACTCTTACCCAAATGGTTCCACGAACTGTCGGTAGATGACACACTGCGTCAGTGGCGTTTGTGGTGTTGTTGCGTTGTAAAGAGTCTCTGAAAGATGTCGCCAAAATCTGTACTGCGAGTGTTGTGTTCCAAAGGAATTACGAAATATCACGACGCCGAATATTTACAGCGAAAAAGTTCTGCATCGTGACAATCACTAGAACTGTTGCATACGTAAAGCCTCTTGAATGCGTAATACATATTAACAAATTTGTTGAACACACACTCTCGTCAAAATATAGGTTTACAGTTTTGTAACTTAGAAGCCAAACTGAGCAGTGTTTTATTTATATTTTATTTCGAAATCACATTGACTAATTACTTCATTAAAACAGTCGTGTAATAATGGAGTGTGCATTTCGTTATACCCAAACGAAGGTATCATTCAGCAGTAATCAGATGCTACCCGCACGCTTATGACATTTTTCTACCGTGCGGTTTGATGTTCTTTAAATTAATTCACTCACAGTAATATTCCAAGATAGAAATTGAACAATGTATATATTACCCCAGCTACAGAACACAATTTTTAAATACATCTTCAGACCAGAGACCTACAGTTTGTTAATCATATCGAGCCTGCATATTTAAAAAGATCCAGTACTGACTCGGCATGATTAATTAACTGTGTGCACCGAAGATGATCGTTACAGAGCAGAATTAACAACCTGATATATAAATAAAATGTTTTGATCCATTACTGGGATGGAAAAAAAACAGCGCTGATAAAGTTCATATTGACCACAACACTATAAAGTTATTTCGGCAAAAGATTCTACACACTGTAAAGGGCTAGTGTAACTCAGAAGTCGTAAATTGTGGGAATAGCGGCTGTATTCCAACGTCTTTCTTTCGAAAATCACTTCGAGATGGAGAAGCAGTCTGTCTTGTGGTACGCTGACGAAGTTAATTGCAGTAATAACGTCTGTTATTGCGTCACAATTCTTCTCATGAACGTAGTAATCGCATCGTCAACTATGTTTACAGTCCACACATAAAAAAAGTCCAAGCCAAATCCGCTTGCCGGGAAAATCCACGTGGGATCCGCAATTCATACTTTTCTACAGGAGATACTAACGCTTATTAAGAGCTAATTTGCCTCTCTCAAAGGTTTTTCTCATTATCTCGAAGAGGAAGAACTACCCGTCTGATAAGATTCCGCCAGTATTCTTTCTTCTTAATGTCGATATCTTACGTCAGCCTCTCGAGTCACGCTTTAGAAACTCTCCAGACTTCGTTGCAAGCAGAAATGCGTTCGCAATGGGAGGAAAGGCAAAAGTGTCCCCCAAACTTCCGAGATAATGCAGTAATTACCGATCGAGGGTCAGCCAGTTCGTACTCCGAACTTCGAGGAGATTTTCACTACAAAGATTTGCGCACATAGAGTTTAGTTCTTACAGTTCCCGACCAACGTAATGTCTATAGAAATGGAACTCGATACATTGTTGATACCTCTTTACTATTTGGTAGCCGGTTTGGTTGTTTTCGGCATTGGTAGGCCTCTATGCCTTCTTTCATTCCATATTCGACCATTATAACATCACGTCAGACGTAAACAATGATAAACAACAGTCATGATGCATCCTCCGCAGTTAGCGATGGTCTTTCGCACATGAGTTCCGAAAACCATTCGATTACCTGTGGAGGTTCGCCAGCGGATAATGCAATAAAATGGTTTGAAAGCTGCAATGTTTTATTAAGCGTGGTTCTTCTGGAGGTCGTATAACATCGCCTTCGTCTGACCTTTGAATTGATTTAGCCAGTCGTGGGGGATCTGTAGTTTAAAGGGAACCTTTAACCACACTGGAAAATGTCGTTTTTAACACATGCATCTCATTGATAGAAGCAATGAGTGACAGAAAAAAATCCCAGAATAGGTCTACTATTGGATTAACAATTTGGCACACGCTCACTGAAAATGAACTGGCCATGACCTTTAACATGCTCGTTATTAGAACGGCAAGACAACGTTAACTAGGTACATGAGTTAATAAGTTTGGCACCGGATCACTGAGCTACTCAGCTAGTCATGGTTCATTATTGTACTCTATAAAAAATGTTGCTATACCTTTTCGTGATGTCATCATTAAATAAAAGTATGTGGCATATTTTTCGCATTTAAGTTTATGTATTGCATTAATCTAAGTAGTTGTGAAGGTGCTCAACGGAAACACAGCAAGTTGTTACTTTCCTTGCCACATTTCGTCTCTTATCTTTGGAACTCTACAATTTCAGGTAACTTAAGGTCTGACATAGAAAGGCTCGAATTACTAGGACGTACTTCTATGAAGTGCAAGCATCAAGATTACAGTGCCCCATTTCTAGTAATAGTAAATTAAATGTGTCTGCTGAAACAACTTATTAGATTAGTTATGGGCACCGTCACACAAGATGTTCGTTGTTTATCTCCCATAGACAGAAACTATGATCGAGTTCTTACAGAATTTAGTCTCAGAAACAGCAACTGCGAATTCTCTTATTACCATCGCTTTCCAAGAGTCTTTTTGTATTCAGAATTGTGAAGTAACCTCAGTTTAACAAAGTGAGCAAACAATCCCTTAATTGTGAAATGTTGTGGATTACAGATGTTATTGTGATTACGTCTAAAAGAAGTTAAACGTACTGTAAAGTAGGTGTATATCATGTTGCACTGTGAATACAATATCGTTTCTGTGAAGGATAAGTTGGAAAAATGTAGTTGATCTTTATTTAACCGCTAGGTGTGATAAATCTCATACATGTATTGTTCGTGAATGATGCAACTGAATATACAAAAATATCATTCAGAAAAAAGTACGTCTGACACTCAAACTAGCCTTGATAAGATTGCAGGTCGCGTAGCAGTTCTCTATTGCACATAAAGACACAGTTACACGATTATTCGATTGTTCCAGTTTGGATTATTGAAGTCTTTAGATGAGAAAGCACTAGCTGCTCGACGATAACTAACTTTCAATCGCCACGTTGGGAGATTGTAAAACCTCTTTATTTCTGGAAAGACGAGGATGATAGACACATCACGAAAAAACCTATGCTGTCAGATTTTAAAGCTGTTGTTGGCAAGTGGTTGTTTCTTCAAGAATCGATCTTAACGAACAGTCACCATTGCGATGTGTTGTGCGAAGGCTTGTGCGTATATGAACCGAACTTAGTGGAACAGTGGATAAACGACTGAACTCATACTTGTTAGGAGCGGGCCATTCTGAATTTGGATTCTTCTGTTTCATAACTCATTTCAGGCGAATGCCCGGATGCTTCCATTGGCAAGGCATTTTTTACCTCATGCTGCAGCCTTTCGAGACTGCAGATGTGAGTCAGATTTTTTGGCGTTGTTTAATTCATTTCGGTGCAAAGGATATCCAGGTCGAGCAGTGCGGTCCAGTGCTATTTGGAAAAACAATTAGGAGTTGTCCGGCAGAAAATTCGTATTCACGCTTATTATCCACCGTGACCCTGCTAGAGTGTCGAATACATGTGTGCCCATACACCTGACTCCCTTCTGTGTTAATGTCAACCTCTTGAGGTCTTTGCAGGCTTTTTTTTAACCTAGTGATCTATTCATGCTTTTCACTGCTAATGACAAAGAACGTTATTGTGAAGTAGTTGTCAAAATGTCCAGTTTTTCTTTCGAGGTCTCTGCAGAACATTACCAGATATAACTCGTACAACACCATGTATTTTCAAAATACTGTCCCTGTAAACTGAATTTCCCTAGAAAATGATCCATAACTCATTGTTGTTGTTGTTGTGGTCTTCAATCCTCAGACTGGTTTGATGCACCTCTCCATACTACTCTGTCCTGTGCGAGCTTCACCTACTGCATCCTACATCCTTCTGAATCTGTTTAGTGTATTCATCTCTTGGTCTCCCTCTACGATTTTTACCCTCAATGCTGCCCTCCAGTACTAAATTGGTGATCACTTAATGCCTCAGAACATGTCCTACCAACCGATCACTTCTGCTAGTCAAGTTGTGCCACAAACTCCTCTTCCCCCAATTCTGTTCAATATCTCCTCATTAGTTATGTGATCTACCCACCTAATCTTCAGTATTCTTCTGTAGCACCACATTTCGAAAGCTTCTATTCTCTTTTTGTCCAAACCATTTATCGTCCACGTTTCACTTCCATACATGGCTACACTCCATGCAAATACTTTCAGAAACGACTTCCTGACACTTAAGTATATACTCGATGTTAACAAATTTCTCTTCTTCAGAAACGCTTTCCTTGCCATTGCCAGTCTACATTTTATATCCACTCTACTTCGACCATCATCAGTTATTTTGCTCCCCAAATAGCAAAACTCCTTTATTACTTTAAGTGTCTCATTTCCTAATCTAATTCCCTCAGCATTACCAGATTTAATTGGACTACATTCCATTATCCTCGTTTTGCTTTTGTTGGTGTTCATCTTACATCCTCCTTTCAAGACACTGTCCATTCCGTACAACTGCTCTTCCAAATCCTTAGCTGTCTCTGACAGAATTACAATGTCATCGGCGAACCTCAAAATTTTTATTTCTTCTCCATGAATTTTAATACCTACTCCGAGTTTTTCTTTTGTTTCCTTTACTGCTTGCTCAATATACAGAGTGAATAACATCGTGGAGAGGCTACAGCCCTCTCTAACCCCCTTCCCAACCACTGCTTCCTTTTCATGTCCCTCGACTCTTATAACTGCCATCTGGTTTCTGTACAAATTGTAAATAGCCTTTCGCTCCCTGTATTTTACCCCTGCCACCTTCAGAATTTGAAAGAGAGTATTCCAATCAACATTGTCAAAAGCTTTCTCTAAGTCTACAAATGCTAGAAACGTAGGTTTGCCTTTCCTTAATCTATTTTCTAAGGTAAGTCGTAGGGTCAGTATTGCCTCATGTGTTCCAATATTTCTACGGAATCCAAACTAATCTTCCCCGAGGTCGGCTTGTACCAGTTTTTCCATTCGTCTGTAAAGAATTCGTGTTAGTATTTTGCAGCTGTGACTTATTAAACTGATAGTTCGGTAATTTTCACATCTGTCAACACCTGCTTTCTTTGGGATTGGAATTAATATATTCTTCGTGAAGTCTGAGGGTATTTCGCCTGTCTCATACATCTTGCTCACCGGATGGTAGACTTTTGTCAGGATTGGCTCTCCCAAGGCTGTCAGTAGTTCTAATGGAATGTTGTCTACTCCCGGGGCCTTGTCTCGACTCAGGTCTTTCAGTGCTCTGTCAAACTCTTCACGCAGTATCATATCTCCCATTTCATCTTCATCTACATCCTCTTCCATTTCCATGATATTGTCCTCAAGCACATCGCCCTTGTATAGACCCTCTATATACTCCTTCCACCTTCCTGCTTTCCCTTCTTTGCTTAGAACTGGTTTTCCATCTGAGCTCTTGATATTCATACAAGTCGTTCTCTTTTCTCCAAAGGTCTCTTTAATGTTCCTGTAGGCAGTATCTATCTTACCCCTAGTGAGATAAGCCTCTACATCCTTACATTTGTCCTCTAGCCATCCCTGCTTAGCTATTTTGCACTTCCTGTCGATCTCATTTTTGAGATGTTTGTATTCCGTTTTACCTGCTTCATTTACTGCATTTTTATATTTTCTAGTTTCATCGATTAAGTTCAGTATTTCTTCTGTTACCCAAAGATTTCTATTAGCCCTCGTCTTTTTTACCTACTTGATCCTCTGCTGCCTTCACTACTTCATCCCTCAAAGCTACCCATTCTTCTTCTACCGTATTTCTTTCCGCCATTCCTGTCAATTGTTCTCTTATGCTCTCCCTGAAACTCTGTACAACCTCTGGTTCTTTCAGTTTATCCGGGTCCCATCTCCTTAAATTCCCACCTTTTTACAGTTTCTTTAGTTTTAATCTACAGTTCATAACCAATAGATTGTGGTCAGAGTCCACATCTGCCCCTGGAAATGTTTTACAATTTAAAACCTGGTTCCTAAATCTCTATCTTACCATTATATAATCTATCTGATACCTTCTAGTATCTACAGGCTTCTTCCATGTATACAACCTTCTGTCATGATTCTTGACCCAAATGTTAGCTATGATTAAGTTGTGCTCTGTGCCAAATTCTCCCAGGCGGCTTTCTCTTTCATTTCTGACCCCCAATCCACATTCAACTACTAAGTTTCCTTCTCTCCCTTTTCTTACTATCGAATTCCAGTCACGTATGACCTAACACACACCAAACACAAATTCTTAGCGACCCCTGTTTTTCATTGCAAACTTTAATGATTTCTTGCAGTAGTTTACCTAGTACCCTCTATGACCTTTAACGAATTGATAGGTAATTCATCATTCAGCCGGCGAATGACGAATGAAGTTATAAGGTGTGCAAGACTCGGAGTTTATTACCGTATAGGTTCTTTAAAATCGTATGAGAAATATTGCAGATCAGCCAGCTTGCATGGCTGATGGTTAAGCGCAGAGCAGGCCTGGAGTTATCTTCGTCAGCTCATGCTGGCAACTACGCTTCCCTCCCCTCGCTCCGTACTGAACTGTCAAAAGTCGCAACTAATTTTAAACGCACTATAATGGAGAAACAAAACTCTATTTCAGAACATGATTTTGGGTTTTTGACAAAAAACTAAACGCATATATCTAGCGGTAAAAACAAAATAAGTGAAATAGAGTACCTGCAATTGTCGCAGGTTTCTTTCACTGTCGTAACACATCACATGCATACTGTCATATTTTGTAAACAAATATGGCGTTTGATAACTATTAGTTGCAAGGATCATATAGCAGAAAGAAACATTATCACAAAGTACAAAAAAAGTACATCGTAACAACATTATTACAGAATGAGCTTTAAAGTATTCTGGGGTGTTTGTTTTGAGGTGTTGAATACATGCTTTGGAATCTATATATCAGGTGCTATATAAACACGATTTTGTCAAGTTATGTTTACAAAATATGTCAATATACATGTGATGTGTTGCGACAGTGAAAGGAACCTGTGACCACTGGAGGTACTCTGTTTTCCATATTTTATTTTTACCGCTAGATACACGTTTGGTTTTTGTATCAAAAACCCAGAACCATGTTCTGAAACAGCGTTTTGTTTCTCCACTAGAGAGTGTCACAAGTTCCTCCAGAAAATCGTAACACACACACACACACACACACACACACACACACACACACACACGTCATACTAACAAATATAAATCCGTCTGATGACTTGAAGACTTGGAAACATGTCGTGGAGATCAATAAATAGTGACTGGTAACAGTAAACTTGTTGTTTCATTCGATGTCAATAACAATCACGGTAAAACCTAACCTAAAATGTTCGCATTTATCGTTATGTTACTGACATGAATATGATGCACTTTGCTTTCTCTCATTAAGGTAAGATGTAAAACTATGAACCTAATATGCCTACTATTCCATAATATTTGAATGGTTATCCTGCACTGTGGGAGAGTGATAAAAAATTTTCAGTCGACTATATTCTATGTTACTGGGTACGCTTTATAGTCTTTCATGCAGTACTTGACAAACTGTGTTTCAGATTTTGTTTAACTTGTTGCAGTGATAATCGTGGAAAGGGATAATATCTATTCATGGACAGAAGTAGGCCACGTCCTCCTGTGGAAAGATCCCAATACGGAGAATTTACGCCCATCTCAACTGAAATGTTCATTCGTACTGGCGATGCTATAGCCATTGTGTGACATATAAAGCGGCTCTACTTTGTTTCTGTTTTTATTTCAATTTCTGTGGAATTATATGAGTCAAAACTACTACGTCAACTCAGTACACAATTTATATAATTCGGCGAAAAACAACTGAAGTTTAGAAAGCAAAAAGTTATTATGAAACATGAAAACAATATCTTTATGAAAGACAATACAAAGAAATAATGTATCGCAGCCAAAGAGTCTAAACTCCTACTAAAATTCCTGCTCAGAATAAAAGGAAGAATTTCAATTTGAATTTGAAAATTGGACCATAATCGCTCCAATTTTTCAGTTCTGCGGGTAACTTATTAAAAATTGAATCTGCAGGGCAGTGCACACCTTTCTGTATAATAGTTTTGTGTAACTCTGGTTTATCTAAGAGGAACTCTCGTTTTTATCTGCATACGATTAAAGTAAATGTTACCAGTTGACAGCTAAGAGGGAAATGCGATAAACATTAAGCCAGAAACGGTGAGCCTCTCAGTAATACCATGATCGAATTGCTGCTGCAGGGCTACATTTGCCCTGAATCCATCACGGAAGAACCAGGAGCTATATGCACACATGTTAAAGAACTATCATACAACTATTGTGATTCAGGGATAGATATAGTCGAAGGTTCTGCTTCACGTAGCAGTAATGCATAGTGCTGTTCACATCAGCAAAACCAAGTAAGTTTTAACAACACACGACAGCTGGAGTAACGCAAATTGAAAGCAATTGTCAGAGTACTCGTCTGATAAACTTTGAATTTTGTTAATAACAGCTAACCAGCTGAGTGATTTCAACAGCTGTGCTACATCCTTTGGATAACTTCGCACCACGAGCTATACAAAGGTATAAAGTCATCATCCTAACGAATATCATATGCAAAGGAAAATGACATTTTGTCGGCTACGACCGAGCGAGGTGGCGCAGTGGTTAGCACACTGGACTCGCATTCGGGAGGACAACGGTTCAAACCCGCGTCCGGCCATCCTGATTTAAGTTTTCCGTGATTTCCCTAAATCGCTCCAGGCAAATGCTGGGATGGCTCCCCTGAAAGGGCACGGCCGACTACCTTTCCCGTCCTTCCCCAATCCGATGAGACCGATAACCTCGCTGTTTGGTGTTTTCTCTCAAACAACCCAATCCAAACTCTTGTCGGCTACACGTTGTAGACATGGACTAAGGAAAAGACAGCTGAAATAATGAATTTATACTGAGCTTAAAATAAAATTCAAATAAATGTTGAAAATAAAGTGGGTTTTCGAGAACACACTACTGGCCATTAAATTGCTACACCAAGAAGAAATGCAGATGATATATTGGACAAAGATACTACACTAGAACTGACATGTGATTACATTTTCACGCAATTTGGGTGCATAGATCCTGAGAAATCAGTACCCAGAACAACCACTTCTGGCCGTAATAACGGCCTTGATGCGCCTGGGCATTGAGTCAAACAGACCTTGGGCGGCGTGTACAGGTACAGCTACCCATGCACCTTCAACACGATACCGCAGTTCATCAAGAGTAGTGACTGGCGTATTGTGACGAGCCAGTTGCTCGGCCACCATTGACCAGACGTTTTCAATTGGTGCGAGCTCTGGAGAATGTGCTGGTCAGGGCAACAGTCGAACATTTTCTGTATCCAGAAAGGCCCCTACAGGACCTGCAATATGCGGTCCTGCATTATCCTGGTGAAATGTAGGATTTCGCAGAGAGCGAATAAAGGGTAGAGCCACGGGTCGTAACACATCTGAAATGTAACGTCCACTGTTCAAAGTGCCGTCAATGCGAACAAGAGGTGACCGAGACATGTAACCAATGGCACCCCATACCATGACGGCGGGTGTTACGCCAGTATAGCGATGACGAATACACGCTTCGAATGTGCGTTCACCGCGATGTCGCCAAACACGGATGCGACCATCATGATGCTGTAAATAGAACCTGGATTCATCCGAAAAAATAACGTTTTGCCAGGTTCGTCGTTGAGCTGCTGCAAACGTCGTCGAACTTTTCGTGCAGATGGTTGTTGTCTTGCAAACGTCCCCATCTGTTGACTCAGGGATCGAGACGTGGCTGCACGACCCGTTACAGCCATGCGGATAAGATGCCTGTCATCTCGACTGCTAGAGATACGAGGCCGTTGGGATCCAGCACGGTGTTCCGTATTACCCACCTGAACCCACCGATTCCATATTCTGCTAACAGTCATTGGATCTCGACCAACGCGAGCAGCAATGTCACGATATGATAAACCGCAATCGCGATAGGCTACGATCCGACCTTCATCAAAGTTGGAGACGTGATGGTACGCATTTCTCCTCCTTACACGAGGCATCACAACAACGTTTCACCAGGCAACGCCGGTCAACTGCTGTTTGTGTTTGAGAAATCGGTTGGAAACTTTCTTCGTGTCAGCACGTTGTAGGTGTCGCCACGGGCGTCAACCTTGTGTGAATGCTCTGAAAAGCTAATCATTTGCATATCACAGCATCTTCTTCCTTTCGCGTCTGTAGCACATCATCTTCGTGGTGTAGCAATTTTAATGTCCAGTAGTGTATTTAACCAGTTCTGCTTGAAGATGGAACAAGGCTAATGAGACATATCTACATGTCTGTATTTGACCCAGTCTGACATAACCAGAAAGCTTATATGCACTGCTTGCGAAACCTAGCTTATGGAGAATAAACTACGTTATAACTCCACAAGAAATTCATCTCGAAGTTTATCATGAGTTGGCGACAACATCACAGTTGAACCACCTTTGAACATGAAAACGTAGCTCTAGATTCCTGAAAACTGTTGTCTCCAAGATTCGTACGCTATAAATAAGTAGCTCCGTTCTGGCCACGGGCGGGCCAGACAGGTCCTACCGAAAGCTGATGGAAGGCACTTAGTCTCGCGAAGTGACTGCATTGACAGAATTGGGGCTTATTCGAAGGTGTCCACAGAGGGACAATCAGCAGCTGAAGTTCCGTCTTTCTTTTCTCTATAAATAAGACAACAATCTTCTGTGAGTTTTGCGTGCGTATAAAGGGATGGACTGACAGCTAGATAGGTAGACTAAATTTACATTTACATCTGCATGCATACTTCACAAACCATTGTGAGGTGCGTGGTGGAAGGTACCCTGCACCACTACCAGTCATTTCTTCTCCTATTCCACTCGCAAATAAAATGGAGGATGAAAGAAAAAGACTATCTACACTCCTGGAAATGGAAAAAAGAACACATTGACACCGGTGTGTCCGACCCACCATACTTGCTCCGGACACTGCGAGAGGGCTGTACAAGCAATGATCACACGCACGGCACAGCGGACACACCAGGAACCGCGGTGTTGGCCGTCGAATGGCGCTAGCTGCGCAGCATTTGTGCACCGCCGCCGTCAGTGTCAGCCAGTTTGCCGTGGCATACGGAGCTCCATCGCAGTCTTTAACACTGGTAGCATGCCGCGACAGCGTGGACGTGAACCGTATGTGCAGTTGACGGACTTTGAGCGAGGGCGTATAGTGGGCATGCGGGAGGCCGGGTGGACGTACCGCCGAATTGCTCAACACGTGGGGCGTGAGGCCTCCACAGTACATCGATGTTGTCGCCAGTGGTCGGCGGAAGGTGCACGTGCCCGTCGACCTGGGACCGGACCGCAGCGACGCACGGATGCACGCCAAGACCGTAGGATCCTACGCAGTGCCGTAGGGGACCGCACCGCCACTTCCCAGCAAATTAGGGACACTGTTGCTCCTGGGGTATCGGCGAGGACCATTCGCAACCGTCTTCATGAAGCTGGGCTACGGTCCCGCACACCGTTAGGCCGTCTTCCGCTCACGCCCCAACATCGTGCAGCCCGCCTCCAGTGGTGTCGCGACAGGCGTGAATGGAGGGACGAATGGAGACGTGTCGTCTTCAGCGATGAGAGTCGCTTCTGCCTTGGTCCCAATGATGGTCGTATGCGTGTTTGGCGCCGTGCAGGTGAGCGCCACAATCAGGACTGCATACGACCGAGGCACACAGGGCCAACACCCGGCATCATGGTGTGGGGAGCGATCTCCTACACTGGCCGTACACCACTGGTGATCGTCGAGGGGACACTGAATAGTGCACGGTACATCCAAACCGTCATCGAACCCATCGTTCTACCATTCCTAGACCGGCAAGGGAACTTGCTGTTCCAACAGGACAATGCACGTCCGCATGTATCCCGTGCCACCCAACGTGCTCTAGAAGGTGTAAGTCAACTACCCTGGCCAGCAAGATCTCCGGATCTGTCCCCCATTGAGCATGTTTGGGACTGGATGAAGCGTCGTCTCACGCGGTCTGCACGTCCAGCACGAACGCTGGTCCAACTGAGGCGCCAGGTGGAAATGGCATGGCAAGCCGTTCCACAGGACTACATCCAGCATCTCTACGATCGTCTCCATGGGAGAATAGCAGCCTGCATTGCTGCGAAAGGTGGATATACACTGTACTAGTGCCGACATTGTGTATGCTCTGTTGCCTGTGTCTATGTGCCTGTGGTTCTGTCAGTGTGATCATGTGATGTATCTGACCCCAGGAACGTGTCAATAAAGTTTCCCCTTCCTGGGACAATGAATTCACAGTGTTCTTACTTCAATTTCCAGGAGTGTATATGTCTCCATATGAGCCCTAATTTCCCGTAACTTATCTGTATGGTCGTTACCCGAATTGTATGTTGGCTGCAGTAGAATCCTTCGTCAGTCAGCTTCAAATGTCGGTTCGCTAAACATTCTCAATAGTGTTCATTGAAAATAACATCGCCTTCTTTCAAGAGTTTCCCGTTTCAGTTCCCGAAGCAAGTGCCCACTAGGTTGGCGGGAATCCATAGGAATGTTTCTACAGGACCGTATTCTGTGGGAATACAGGACAGCTTTTGCGAGTCTGAAATCACTAACAGCTGTCCAACAGTACAGCCCTGACGTGCGGGCGGAGGTGCGTGATCCGGTAGCGGCGGTGGCGGTGGCAGCTGTGAACATGTGACCCATGGCGGCAGTGGTGATGATGGGGACGGAGGTGTCGTGGGGGCGGCGCAGAGAGTAGAACATCCTACTGACCCCCCCCCCTCCAACCTCCACAGACCGACAGGTCTTACCAGAATTAGTTCGGGAGCAATACACCAGAATTCTAAGCGAATTACTTCCACCAGCATGACAAGGCAACCGCCAGACAGAGCGTAGTTAGCGTGGGACATCTTCAGCTGTCTGACGACGGTTAACACCCATTTTGATACTGAAAGTGATTAGTCTACCTAACCTGTCGGAAGCTTTAGTCAATCAATTTGATATCAAAGACTTGTCGCCGAGAGGGTGGAAGCGAGGACGATAGTGACATGTACACGAGGCGTTTTTCCGCTGCGGCGATTTTTTTTAACGGTATTTCAATCTTCCACCTACACAAGGGAAAATCGCCATCGTAATAAAACCAGCTATACGAGGTGCATTCAAGTTCTGAGGCCTCCGATTTTTTTTCTCCGGACTGGAAAGACATAGAAACATGCGCATTGTTTTAAAATGAGGCCGCGTTCATTGTCAATACGTCCCAGAGATGGCAGCACCATACGGCAGATGGAATTTTACCGCCAGCGGCGAGAATGAGAACTGTTTTAAACACTTAAAATGGCGACGTTTTCCTTACTTGAACAGCGTGCAATCATTCGTTTTCTGAATTTGCGTGGTGTGAAACCAATTGAAATTCATCGACAGTTCAAGGAGACATGTGGTGATGGAGTTATGGATGTGTCGAAAGTGCATTCGTGGGTGCGACAGTTTAATGAAGGCAGAACATTGTGTGACAACAAACCGAAAAAACCTCGGGCTCGCACAAGCCGGTCTGAGGACATGATCGAGAAAGTGGAGAGAATTGTTTTGGGTGATCGCCGAATGACTGTTGAACAGATCGCCTCCAGAGTTGGCATTTCTGTGGTTTCTGTGCACACAATCCTGCATGACGACCTGAAAATCCGAAAAGTGTCATCCAGGTGGGTGCCACGAATGCTGACGGACGACCACACGGCTGCCCGTGTGGCATGTTGCCAAGCAATGTTGACGCGCAACGACAGCATGAATGGGACTTTCTTTTCGTCGGTTGTGACAATGGATGAGACGTGGATGCCATTTTTCAATCCAGAAACAAAGCGCCAGTCAGCTCAGTGGAAGCACACAGATTCACTGCCACCAAAAAAATTTCGGGTAACCGCCAGTGCTGAAAAAATGATGGTGTCCATGTTCTGGGACAGCGAGGGCGTAATCCTTACCCATTGCGTTCCAAAGGGCACTACGGTAACAGGTGCATCCTACGAAAATGTTTTGAAGAACAAATTCCTTCCTGCACTGCAACAAAAACGTCCGGGAAGGGCTGTGCGTGTGCTGTTTCACCAAGACAACGCACCCGCACATCGAGCTAACGTTACGCAACAGTTTCTTCGTGATAACAACTTTGAAGTGATTCCTCATGCTCCCTACTCATGCCAGGTCAGCCTGGCTCCTAGTGACTTTTGGCTTTTTCCAACAATGAAAGACACTCTCCGTGGCCGCACATTCACCAGCCGTGCTGCTATTGCCTCAGCGATTTTCCAGTGGTCAAAACAGACTCCTAAAGAAGCCTTCGCCGCTGCCATGGAATCATGGCGTCAGCATTGTGAAAAATGTGTGCGTCTGCAGGGTGATTACGTCGAGAAGTAACGCCAGTTTCGTCGATTTCGGGTGAGTAGTTAATTAGAAAAAAAAATTGGAGGCCTTAGAACTTGAATGCACCTCGTATTACCGAATTAATAAAGTGGTACCTATTATTAAGTTGATATTTACTTCTCCGCTGTGCCTCAATTTGGCTGCTTTAAGACACTTCGTAGGTGGCGAGGCATTTCACTACTTTAAGAGAGTTCGAAAGTGAGGAGGCATCCTGTGACATAGGTAGAGCATGCTCCATCATGAGACCAAAATGAATTTAATATTCCAGTCCTCTGATGTAGGACGGAACAGTTATTAAGCTGATAAGAACAGTCTTTTTTTTACTGGATGAGATAATATTTACAGGAAATATAGCCGGTGCTATAGTGTTGTACAGTATTCTCACACTAAGAATCAGCAAGTAACGATAATCAGTGATGTGAAAAAACGTGTGTGCTCTGATTTCTTCTGTCTTCGAAAACAATGCATTTAAAAATGAGGCATCTAAGTTTTGCGTGAGCAATTCAAGGTATATGGAAAACAATATCCCCATCTCTGATTGGGTAAAGTTTAAACTGGGAAATCGATGTCAGGGGTGGAATTGTTTAAACTTTAATGTTCGAGATGTATTGCATAAACATAGCTCTAGTACACAACCGTATAGTTTTCAACTTTAACGTCAGAAGTGAGGCGATCTGCCGGGGGGGGGGGGGGGGGGGGAGAGGGGCGGCTGAAATGGCTCTGAGCACATCTGTGGTCTTCAGTCCCCTAGAACTTAGAACTACATAAACCTAACTAACCTAAGGACATCACACACATCCATGCCCGAGGCAGGATTCGAACCTGCGACCGTAGCAGTCGCGCGCTTCCGGACTGAAGCGCCTACAACCGCTCGGTCACCGCGGCCGGCGATCTAGACGGGGGGGGGGGCGAGTTTAATGGTTTAAACTTTAATGGTAGAGGTGTATTGTTTAAACATAACGCTAATGGACTCAGGTGGTTAAATTATTTTAACTGGAATGTGAAATCCAGTTAGAACTCTGTCCAAACCGCGCCTGCCTACCCCGCTGTGCACTAGGAGACAGTGATGCAGATTCACAGCCAGTCGCTGAGGTGGTCACGAGGGCTTCTCCAACCAGTAACTATGGCTTAGCATGTCGCAACCAGGGAGATACAAAGGAAGGCTCTGGGCAGTCGGCTCTTCAGGCACACAAATGCCTTGGTAGATGACGTTGGACTAGAGTAGACGTGAGTCCCCTCTTTTCTCGTCTTGAGAAGACTGTTCAAGTAATATTATGTGCACTACACTAGTAAAAACGACATACGCTGTATTTCCAATTTTCTGTTACCTAGGATGTGAGTTGCAATTCGTAAATAAGTGTGTTTCATTCCCCAGTGCTGTTGCTAAATGACTCCTGTATGTAGGAAGCATGGATTTATAGCAGCACATTCGAGGGTTGAATCCCCTCAGTTCCAAGTCGATGAATTACATTGCCTGGGCTACACTTTTGATGTATCGTGGGTTTGGAAGAGCCTGTTGCTGTAGCTGTCTGTGTGCCGGCCGCTGTCGTCCTTTCGTCAATCTGCACGCCGGCGCTGCTTCCCGCTGCATGCCGCCCAGCTGCCGCCGCAGTCGCCGCCTCCTGGTGTTCGCCAGTAGGAGAGCAACGTATATGCCAGCGCACTACGCATTGTTGCCAAATTTATTCAAGATGGCGGCGATGACGTCATCCAAGATGGTGGCATGTAGACTTGGCGACAGGTCATGACGTCATCCAAGATGGCGGCTTTTGGCGCGAAAATAGGTCAGTTAGGCTACGTCCACTAACCTAAGCCTGCAGAAAAAATGGCGGGAAGTATGAATTTTGGCCGGGAAAATAGGCCAATAGGGCTATGTCCACTAACCTAACCCCCGAGAAAAAATGGCGGGAATTTTGAATTTTGGCGGGAAAATAGGTCAATTATGGTATGTCCACTAACCTAAGCCTCCAGAAGAAAAAATAGCGGGGAGTTTAAATTCCAACAGGACAATGACAGGCTTCTCTTTATTATTATTGTTTATATCATGTTTGTGTCCAATTGGGTTATTTGATATCTGCCCCACCCCCATTATGTGATTAAAGATTGCCAATTGGGCTATGTGCACTAACCTAACCCTCCAGATAAAATTGGCGCCAAATTCAAATTCCAACAAGATAATGCTTGCAAAACCGTACTTGTCTTTATTATTATTCATTATTATTGATTGTCATTTATTAACATTCATTATCATTTAGTATCATTTATTATTATTATTTATTATTATTATTATTATTATTATTATTATTTATTATTGGCCTACATCTGCTGGAAAATTCGCTCCAAATTCGAATTCCAGCATGATAATGGCTGGAAAACCGTACTTGTCTTTATTATTATTGATTATTATTCATTATCATTCATCATTTATTATTATTTACTATTATTATTATTGTTGGCCTACCTCCACTAGAAAATTGCGTCAAATTCAAATTCCAACACGAAAATGTCGTGAAAACTGTACTTCTATTTATTATTATCATTTATTACTTATTCCAGATGTCTTATTTCGGTGGGAAGAAAGCCATTTGCGTTACATCCATAACAAAAAAATCTGTCACAAGTTCAAATTCCAACACCATAATCTATCACACATACAAACTTTCGCTGTCACTTATCTTTTTTCACTGGTAACGTATCAAAATTGCGTCAAATAATAAAGTGCACTTATAGTAACCTAAATCACGTCCTTTGTTTTTGCAGGGGTAAAGAGACTGAAGTCTTTATTTCAAGCAGTACGGTCATCACTTGTTCTCCGACACAATCAGCACACATCTTTGATATCGCAGTGCAGTCACCATGACGTCTCTCCTCCATTTGGCTATTTGGACATAAATGTTTTACATTATTTACGAGTGGTTCGCATGTCTGTAGGCTGTGCCATGAGCTATTTTTAACTGTTTACAATTAGCAAGGGTGTGTCTAGAGCATTATAAATGAGTTATGTAGGAGTGGTTTCCAAGTCTGTATGGTGTGGGACATGTCAGTGCGTGTGTTCTGTGATACATATACTCCATCCCTAAATAAAGTAAATTCGTTCCTCCATCCATGGGCCTAGTGCAGGGTGAGTCCTTTTACCCGAAACGCGTAGGAAGAGGTTGAGCCCTGATGGCTTACTTTAGTGGTGATGAGCTTCATTTGCAACCATTTTCTGAGGTTGGTGGCGGAAGCGCAAGTGAGCTTCGTTTACTGGCAGAATTCGAACTTGGCGCTGGTTCCTGGGAGGAAGTGGTGGTCGGGTGGCTGAGGTTAGTACAAGTGCCCTTTCTTTCCAACTATTTTCTTAGGTTGGTAGAGAAAGCGGAAGTGACCTTTCTTTACTGCCAGAGTTCAAACTCGGCGCTGGTTCCTAGGAAGAGGTGGCGGTCTGGTTCTCGAAAAGTAGTTGAAATTAGCTAGTTGAACACCTTTGCATACGTTGTAAGAGGTCCATGATTAAGAAATTTGTTGCTAGCGCACTCGAGCAGATGTAATTTCGATGTATTGCTCACGCGTTGCCTGCGATATGTAAGGTATAAGAGAATCTCAGACCAGAGAGCAGTGTTGAGTGCAGTAGGAACTGTGTAGCAGCAGCAGTAAGTAGTTAGTAACTAGCAGTAGTGTGTGTGGAGTTGGCTGGGCCGGTCGTGTGAAGCGATGGCGGTGCCTGAGCGGTATAATATAAGGTAAAAGCAGCCTCGCACATATGTAGTATTGTTATATCAAGTCCCATGTAAATGTGTCTAAAGAATATCTTAATAATAATCTCTCTTATAAAAAAGTAACTTTTGACAATCAATCATCACAATTTAAAGAATTTACTAATTTCTCAAATCCATGGTCATCCCGATTATTGTAAAGAAAAATCAGTTGTTTCCTTTTGTACATGACAAATCTATCAGCCAGCATTGCACTGGGCTGTGCCAGAAAAATTTCTTGTAGGAGCAGATATATACGCGTTATGCGGCGACCTTATTGAGGTAAGAATTTTCTATGTATTCAGAATGATCTTTCAAGGCCATGGCACAGCACTGCTGGCGTCCAAAATATACCATTTCAAATTCACAGTCAATTATTGAAAGGTTATAAGTGAGCCATAATTTTATTGAGAGATTAGTCACATTGTATTATTGATAGGTTTCAGAACTTATCTGTTGGGCAGTTACACGGAATGTGAATTATAGAATTATATTTTTTACTGTTGGGAGGTTATTAAATAAATATCTTTGGGAGGTTACAACATATATGAATTTGTAAATAGAATTATTTAATATGATTAAAATTGAAATGGAATTAAGTACTTAGGTAGTTGATAGGATAGATGAGCAATGTGGGAGTTAGCATATTTACAGAAGACTATGTCCGTCGTGTGTATGGAGGGGGCGATCGAGGGTGTGTGACATAAGCGGGGCGGCGGCGCGGCGATAGAGAGTCATTTAGCGAGCGTTCTCGCGGTGACCAAACGTGCTGTTATACAGTCACGGCGGATTCCACCGTCGATCAAACTTTGGCGCCAAAAGTGTAGCACGGCGTTCTGGGTCGCACAAAGACACGTGGTGGATGGTGAACGGTCGGCATCGACAGGTTTGAACGCGCCCAGGAAAACAACTTTCGCGCCAAAAGTGTGGAAGGGCGTTCTTTGTGAAATGGCCGACCATTGTGTGATTCAGCTCCGAGGCAAACAACTTTGGCTGGAAACGTGCGGGGGCGACGAATACACGTGGTGAATGGACAAGGGACTGCTGTGACGTCATACTCGGCAAGTTCCAGTGTGTCCAGAAAAAACATGTTTACAACATGGGAGCGATCGCTGGGCCCACGGCTAGCGCTGGCCGCCCCCAGCGCACCGTCCGCTGGAGCGCACCGCCAGTCCAGCGCGAGCGGCTTCCTCACGTGACAGTTGTCAGCAGTGGGTCCGCGCACTGGCCGGCAGGGCCAGGGGGTGGTGGCGATTTGAACTTATTCAGTTGGTGCGCGGACGTCGTGGCGACTGCACTGCGATATCAAAGATGTGTACTGATTGTGTTGGAAACAAGTGATGACCGTACTGCTTGAAATAAAGACTTCAGTCTCTTTACCCCTGCAAAACCAAAGGACGTGACTTAGGTTAGTATAAGTGCACTTTATTATTTGACGCGGTTTTGACACGTTACCAGTGAAAAAAGATAAGTGACAGTAATAAATGATAATAATAAATAGAAGTACAGTTTTCACGACATCATCGTGTTGGAATTTGAATTTGGCGCAATTTTCTAGTGGAGGTAGGCCAATAATAATAATAATAGTAAATAATAATAAATGATGAATGATAATGAATAATAATCAATAATAATAAAGACAAGTACGGTTTTCCAGCCATTATCTTGCTGGAATTTGAATTTGGAGCGAATTTTCTAGTGGAGGTAGGCCAATAATAATAAGTAAAAATAATAATAATAATAAATGATACTAAATGATAATGAATGCTAATGAATGTTAATAAATGATACTCAATAATAATGAATAATAATAAAGACAAGTACGGTTTTGCAAGCATTATCTTGTTGGAATTTGAATTTGGCGCCAATTTTATCTGGAGGGTTAGGTTAGTGGACATAGCCCAATTGGCCATCTTTAATCACGTAATGGGGGTGGGGCAGATATCAAATAACCCAACTGGACACATACTTGATATAATCAATAATAATAATAATAAAGAGAAGCCCGTCATTATCCTGTTGGAATTTAAACTCCCCACCATTTTTTCTTCTGGAGGCTTAGGTTAGTGGACATACCATAATTGACCTATTTTCCCGCCAAAATTCAAAATTCGTGCGATTTTTTCTCCAGGGTTAGGTTAGTGGAAGTAGCTCAATTTCCTATTTTCCCGCCAAAATTCACACTTCCCGACATTTTTTCTGCAGGCTTTGGTTAGTGGATGTAGCCCAATTGACCTATTTTCTCGCCAAAAGCCGCCATCTTGGATGGCGTCATGCACTGTTGCCAAGTCTACATGCCGCCATCTTGCACGACGTCATCGCCGCCATCTTCAATAAATTTGGCAACAATGCAGAGTGCGCTGGCACATACATTGCTCTATTACTTTTGCCACCTCCCTTTTTTCGTCGCCGCCCGGTTGCCACCGTAGCCGCCTCCCGGTGTTCGCCGCCATCGGCCCACGTTTTAGTTCCTTTCGCACTTTGGCCACTCCTGTCACCACTGGATGCCGCCTTTAATCATGGATGCCCTCACTACCACCATCATCTATCCCTCCCCTTCACCTGCCCCCACTGTAGCTCTGTGTAGTGCTTCCTCTGGCCTTAACCAGTCTCCACCTCCCCTACTCACAGTCTCCTCCCTCTCTATCTCCTCCTCATCCCTGTATCCCCACCTCGATACTATTCGTTTCCCTTCTCCTACCCTCCCACCTGCTGCTGCCACCCACCAGGACGACTTTTCCCCCTCCCCATCCGCCCACTACAACTATTCCTGCTTCCTCCACCTGAGTAACCACCGCTGTACCACAGTCGCCACCACGGACCACTCCACCCCCTTACCCAGTGCCACCGACTCACAAGGGGATGTCTGCCTCCCACCATCTCACCATCCATCCACTCCCTCATCCCTCCTCCCAGGCCACACCCGCCAAAAAACCTCTCAAGCCCCAAGTGACGACCTCACCTACACCCCCTCCACCAAAAAACCACCACCCACCCCACTTATCTCTGATGTCGCCATGGATACCACCCCTCCTCCTGCCTCCCACGCCCTCACCCTGTATACTTTCGTCCTTGTCAACCTTGATCCGAAATTCCTAGGTGGCCACACCCTCACCCATGAAATCCAGAAATACATCCCCAGTGCAACCATTACCCAACTTATCCCTCGCAGAGACTGTTCTCATCAAGTCCTCCTCTCCCTCTTTCCATACTGATCTCTTCCAGCACCTTCCCCACATCACCTTTGGCCCCCATGCGTCCCTGGCCCTTTGCTTCTTTCCTCCTCTCCTTGTCAGCCCCAACCCCCTCATCGTCCACCAACCCTCACCGCCGTGATCACAAAACTGAGCAATGTGGTCATGGAGGTGGAGGTGTTTGCAGAACTGAACGCCCATCCCGCCCTGGAAAGCCTCTCAGCTCGCCGTATTTACAGTTCCTCTCGTTCACCTGCTCACACAGGGAGCCATGATTTTCAATCACCACCAACCCATTGACCTGTCTTGTTCTCCTCCTCAATCCTACCACTGCCAGCACTGTCTCCTGTACAATGACCACCTCACCCAAAACTATAAGAATCCCCCATCTGCCCCCATTGTAAAGCCTCCCACTTACTTAAACAGTGTCCTAACCTCATCTCTCCTCATTCCTGCAACATCTGCGCCGAACCCCACCCCACCCACTCCTCCAAATGCAAAGTGAGCTCACTGTCCCCGTTCGCCCCATCGACCCACCCATCCACCCCAAAAATTCCCTTCACCTTCCCCCTACAGCAGAAGATATCATCTGGACCCTAGTCATTGTTCTGCAGAACATCCACCCCTTCCAGCACCCCCACACCCTCCAGCAGATTTCCCTCGTACCAGCTCTGTTTACCATTTAAATACCTATGCCACATACTCCCACAACCAGGCTCACTTTACCTTCACCTGCCTAGACACCCTCACTTAAGCTCCTCTCTCCTCGCCTCACTTCCTTCCCCCCTCCTATCTCCTGGTGCATCACCAGTATCATCTCCTCTACCTGAACATTCTCTCCCTCCCTGCCAACAAATACCTCTTCATGCATACCCTATCCCAGCACCAAGTTGACTCCTTCATCCTTAATGAAACCTTCCTCCAACCTCACCATGTTGTCTGCACCTCTCCCTATCTCCTTCACTGCTCCAACAATTCTTTCCCCTTGCCCGAGGTGGGGTTGCTATTGGCCACCTCAAGCATCTCCCTGTCTGGCCACAACCCCTCCTCAATGACCCAACTGAACACCTTCTCCTCAGCATCTTTTTTCCCTCCCTCACCATCACCTGTGCCACTATCTACATCCATCCCACAGCTCCTCTCCCCTATGACTTCATTTCCCATGTTGGCCATACTTTCTCCACTTACGTGATTGCCACCGACCTCAACATTCACAGCTGTGACCCTGCCACCCTTCGGCAGTGGTAACTCCACCCCCAATGTTATCCTCGCTCCCCCCAACCTCCTTGGTCATATCGCCATGGATGTCCTCGAACCTGTTGGCAGTGACCACCTCCCTGACCTTCTCACCATCTCCTCTGCTCTTGGCCGCCCTGCAGTGCCTGCCCAGCTGCCCCTCCAAAGTCTGTCCATGACTACCATAATGCTGACTGGGATGTCTACCGGGAATCGACTGCCTCACAGATTGAAAGCCACCCACTCACCTTTCACCATCTGGCTGTCATCACCCATTCTTCAGAAGACCATCACTGATGTTGTGGAGGTCCATGTCCCTACCAAACTCATTCACCTTCACCACCCAACACTTCATCTGTAAGCCATCCTTCTTCTTCTTGAATCCCACAGGCTCTACCACTCCTTCCTCCATGTCTGTGTCTGAGATACACTCATCCACCACCAGCAATTACAGTGACACATCCGGAAACTCCTTACAGGAAAGAAACGCCAGGACTGGGGCCAGACATGCACACACCTCAACTGCACCCTCCCTGTCAACTCCTCCAAGTACTTGTCAGCCTTCCACCGCCTTACTGGTAGCAATCCTACCCTGCATTACCCTGTCCTCCACAACGATCACCGAGCGGGGTGGCGCAGTGGTTAGACACTGGACTCGCATTCGGGAGGACGACGGTTCAATCCCGCGTCCGGCCATCCTGATTTAGGTTTTCCGTGATTTCCCTAAATCGCTCCAGGCAAATGCCGGGATGGTTCCTCTGAAAGGGCACGGCCGACTTCCTTCCCCATCCTTCCCTAATCCGATGAGACCGATGACCACGCTGTCTGGTCTCCTTCCCCAAAACCAACCATCCACAACGATCGCCCCTTCCCTGACAACCTCAGTAAGGCTAATCATTTTGCTTCCCACCTCTCTGAGGTTTTCTCCATTCCTGACGATCCCCATTTCGATTACTCTCCCTTTCCCACCATCCTTCACTGCACTGATACCTCTGTCCCACTGCTTGCCTCTAGCTTCCAGTACTTGGATCAGTTACCCCCTTCAGACATTAACACTCCCATCACCGCAACATGACATCACTCTTGTCCTTCATTCCAAACGCAACACTGCCCCTGGCCATGATGGTGTCACCAATCGCCACCTCAAGGAATCCCCCCCTGTCCTTCCTGGCTGTCCTTGCTACCCTGTACAATGTCCTCCTCTCCACTGTCTTTTACCCCGACCTGTAGAAGACTACCTGTGTCCTGCTGTCCCTAAACCCAACAAACCACCCTCAGATATCTTTTCCTATCGCCCCATCTGCCTCACCTCCATGTTCAGTAAGGTCTTCAAGACCATCCTCTCCTGCCACATTCACCGCCACCTTTACCAGCACCACCTCCTTCCCCTTACCCAGTGTGGCTTCTGACCTTTCTTCTCAGCTTACGACCAGCTGCTTAGCCTTACCAATCTTCTTTCTCTCCAGCTTAACTCTCATTTCTCAGCTATATTTGTTTCCCTTGACCTCTAGAACGCCTACGACCATGTCTGGCATCCTCCAGACCTATGGTCTCGCTATCAGTTTTGTACATCTCGTTGCTTCCTTCCTCTCCCATCATCCCTCGTACGTCACTATCCACAATTCCAACTCCCATACCTTCTATCCCTGTTCTGGTGTGCCCCAAGGCTCCATCCTTTCCCCTCTCCTGTATCTCCTGTACACTGCTGATAAGCCCAACCTTCCCCCACCTGTTAATCTCCTCCAATTTGCTGATGACGCCACCTTCCTAGCAGTTGTGGGTGGGTGCCAGGAGGTGCCGTATTAAAACTCGGCCGAGCTTCTCAAATGATTTATTCATTTCCACTACAGTGCTTCATTGACCTCAGTAAGCTTCACAGGCCCCGCAATGCTCAGTGTCACAGGCCCCGAAGTGCTGAGGCCACTGCCCCAGCGACCTGTGCAATGCGACACTGTGTCGTGCCTGTAGAGTTACAATTATGTCAGGATGGCTCTGCAAGCAGCCGACTCAGCGGCCACTGTCCCCATTGACTCCATGCTGCTCCACCGCGAGCCGTAGCCCAGCCCCGCTACTGCTTCCTCCTCGGCTGGCGTAGCTGGGAATGCGTCAGGGCCTGTGATACGGGCCGAGGTCAACAAAGCACTGTAGTCGAAACGTATAAATCATTTGAAAAGCTCAGCTGTGTTTTAATACGGCACCTCCTGTTGCCCATCTGCTGCCGTGTGTCGCCGGTAGTGTGACACGCCCTGCCGTCCAGGAGAGCTGCCACACTTGAATGAATTTCGTTAGAAAACAAGACCTGTTTATACTCGGCTCCTCGTCTCTGGTTCACTAATACATCGCTCTGAGTCACGTACGCCCCACTACCCGGATGCGCCAGTGGGCCCCTTCTTCCTATAACTTGCGATATGCAAACCGCTGCGTTTACGCTTTTCAGCAGTTCAATGGCCCCTGTGGCCTCCATTCCACTTTGCAACCACTGGTCAGCGTAACTTACTGCAATCCTAGCTGTAACTTGTGCACTCCGAAATATTGCACCAAATCTAACTTCCCTAACTTAAACTGTAGTGCCGCTACATAGCCTTTATACTACGCTTCAACACTTCCAACATAACGTCCAAACCCACCTTGACCAGTTCACCACTTGATGCAACCAATGGTTACTTCATATCAACCCCTCCAAGACCCAGGCGATCATCATGGGCTGCACCACCCACTCCTTCCATCTCCATGATTTCTACCTAACCTCTTATGGCCATCCTATTCACCTTACTCCTACCCTCAAATACCTTGGCCTCATCCTCCCCCGCCACCTCGCCAGGAACTCGTCTCCTTACAATCCAACACAAACCTCACAACAGATTCCAACTCCTGAAATTCCTGTTCTATAACATACTCCAAATCCTCGAGCGCCATGCACTCCACTTCTCCTTCCGTATCCACCTTACATCCCCCATGTTCATCCTCTATGTCCCCTACCTTCTCCTTTTCCTTCAACACATCTGGACCCTGTATATTGCCCACCGACTTGATCTCCTCCACCCCCTTGTGACCCTCTTCCTCTCCACCCCCAGCCTGTTGCTGTGCCTCTATCGTTGTGTCACGCCCTCTCTCTATCTCCACAACCTCCAACTCCTTTCCCAATGCAACGTCCAGCACCTTCCCCTGCCGGATGATGAACTTCGCCCCGATTCCTATACTTCCTACCAACTCTAACCCCGCCTTCCTCCTGCCTCCTCCTCAGGGCTCCCTCTCCTCTCCCTCCCTTCTCCTGAGTGGCTTTCCCTCTCCTACACCCCCTCCCTCTCCCATGCTCCCCTTCAGTGTCTCTGCACTCCCTCCTGCCTTGTATTCCCTCTTCATCTCCTGCCCTGCCTGTCTCCTGGCTCTTGGAGCACCTCCAGTCCACCTTTTTTACCTCTTCCTCTCACCCCCCCCCGCCTCCTCCCCCCCCCCCCCCACACCTACCTCTCTCGTTTTCCCTCCTTTCCAGCCTCCAGTCCCTCAGAAGGTCCCTACCAGCAGTTTTTTATTCTACATGAGTGTTCTGTCATTTCCAGCGGTTTTTTTAAGTGTCATGCTCTGTGTAATTTTTATCCAGTGGCCGGCTTTTAACTTGTGTTTGCCTCCAGCGTTTTTTTTTTAAGTGCACTTTGATTTACCGGCTGTGTTCTTTTAACTTTATGTCGACTTTTTAACTGTCCCCCAGTGCATGTCCCCATCTTAGTGTATATTTTAACTGCCATCATCTCCATTTACTGTGTTTTTTTATGTTCCCCTTTTCTCCCCTCTTTTTATGTAATCACCCTTCTGTATTTTTGTAAACCCAATTGGCTGAAGAGTGGTGGAGTGTGCCGCTGCCAGCCTCCCCTGCCCATATGGGACAGGCGAATGAAATTACAATAAACAAAAAAAAATTATAATAGCACTGCGAGAGTAGGTTGCAGTCTTAGTATTATTACTCTTCCTTATGTCCCTGCCAGCAGCTCTTCATTTGCAGATCAGCAGGAGGCTACGTCTTTGTGCTTCAGTTATAGCTTGCTGTCCTGCACTTGTTTATAAATATCTTTTCTGCTACCAGTAACGATCTTCTTTCATTCACAGACCACATTAAAGCCTACATACACAACATCAGTAATAGCTACACACATACATAATACAGGACACCCATCTGGAAAAGTAGAGCAAAACGTTAAAGTACTTCATCGACTAAACAAAAGGGCATAAAACGGATTTGTTAGAGGGTATCGAAATATGTACGCGTTAAAGAAAATATGATGACAAAGTGCTAAACGAAAAACTTGAAAGTGGAACGGCGAATTTCTTCAGATCCTTCAACAATATACTTAAATACACACAGAAATAAGCACCATTGTAAAATAGATGTAAGCAAATTACAGTCCGCCCTCGAAATGCTGCAGCCTCCGTTCATCTCATTCTGCGCAGTCACACAGCTATTTTCAATTCGCTCCTGTAGTCGCACTACACTGAAGAGCCAACAAAACGGGTACACCTGCCTAATGTCGTGTAGAGTCCCCGCGAGCACGCAGAAGCGCCGCAAAACGACGTGGCGTGGACTCGACTAATGTCTGAAGTACTGCTACAGAGAACTGACACTATCAATACTGCATGGCTCTCTATAAACCCGTAAGAGTACAAGGAGGCTGAAATCTCTTCTGAATAGCACGTTGCAAGACATCCCAGATACGCACAATAATGTTCACGTCTGGAGGAGTTTGGCGGCCAGCGGAAGTGTGTAAACTCAACTAATCTCAGAAGAGTGTTCCTGAAGCCATCCTGTAGCAATTCTGGACGTGTGGGGTGTCGCATTCCCCTGCTGGAATTGCAAAGTCCATCGGAATGCACAGTGGGCATGAATGGGTGCAGATGATCAGACAGAATGTTTACGTACGTGTCACCTGTCAGAGTCGTATCAAGACGTATCAGGGGTCCTGTATCACTGCAACTTGGCTCTGAGCACTATGGGACTTAACATCTGTGGTCATCAGTCCTCTAGAACTTAGAATTACTTAAACCTAACTAACCTAAGGACATCCATGCCCGAGGCAGGATTCGAACCTGCGACCGTAGCGGTCACGCAGTTCCAGACTGAAGCACCTAGAACCGCACGGCCACACCGGCCGGCTCACTGCAACTGCGCATGCCCCACAACATTCTAGAGCCTCCACCAGCTTGAACAGTTCTCTGCTGACATACAGTGTCCATGGATTCATATATTGTCTCCATACCTGTACGCGTCCATCTGTTCGATACAATTTGAAACGAGACTCGTCCGATCAAGTAACACGATTCCAGTTATCAACAGTCCAATGTCGGTGTTAACAGGCCCAGGCGAGGCGTAAAGGTTTGTGTCGTGCAGTCATCAAGGGTACACGAGTGGGCCTTCGGCTCCGAAAGCCCATATCGATGATATTTCGTTGAATGATTCGCACGCTGACACATGTTGATGGTCCAGCATTGAAATCTGCAGCAATATGCGGAAGGGTTGCACTTGTGTCACGTTGAACGGTTATCTTCAGTCGTCGTTGGTCTCATTCTTGCAGGATCTTTTTTCCGGTTGCAGCGATGTCGGAGATTTGTTGTTTTACCTGATTCCTGATATTCACGGTACACTCGTGAAATGGTCGTACGGGAAAATCCCCACTTCATCTCTACCTCGGAGATGCTGTCCCATCGCTCGTGCACAAACTATGCACCACGTTCGAACTCCCTTCAAGCTTGATAACCTGCCACTGTAGCAGCAGTAGCCGATCTAATAATTGCGCTAGACACTTGTTGACTTAATATAGGCGTTGCCGATCGCAGCGCCGTATTCTGCCTGTTTACACATCTCCATTTGAACATGCATGCGTATACCAGTTTCTTTGGCGCGTAAGTGTAAACAAATAGACACTGTTACTAATCGATGGAGAACTTTCTGAAATGCTTACGAATCACACTTTGTTTACGTAACAGTGCGTAGCTACGCTTTGAACAGACCAACAGAACCAATTTTCGGACGCAGTCTGTAGAGGAGTATTACCGTCCGTCTGTGTTCATATCTTTCCTCGATCATTTATTAAATGAAATGTGGTAAGACTCACCACAACTCAGCTACAAAAAATCGGGCATCAACAAAAATTGGCGTCGCGGTACTTTAATGATAAAGATGTGGAGCGTGTTTTTCAGAGTGCTGAACTGTAAAAAGACGATCTCCCTCGTTTTGTAGCTTTGAAGGGAGACCTACAAATCTGGCAGCAAATGGACGAAAATACAGAAACGTCTCCAGCAGAGGCCTGTAAAAGAACAACGACGCTGCCAAATATTAGGGCCTTGAGTCAGTTGTTACGCACATTTCCTGTAACAAGCAGCATGGCGGAGAGATCTTTCTCAAACGTACGCCGCCTGAGGACATATATTCTCAGCAGGATGACAGAAGATCGTTTAAATGGACAGCACTGATGCATATCCATCAAGGTATTGCATATAGCGACAAACACTGAGCAAGTGTCGGATATCTTCCGTAGGAAATACAAGAGGGATCTTTCACTACATCATATGTAATAATGACTATAATAAAATCATGACTGCGTTTCAAGCAGATGTTCCTTAGCCGTCAGGGGGACATCAATCAGCATGATTGCCTTCGTTGAAGCTTTGTTTTTTACAAAGATATGAACAGCGGTATGTCTTTTTTAAATGGCACCCTGTATGTTTTATTCAGTGATTCACTTCCTCTCCTAAAGGCCTATTCAAAAGTGTATCACAGCGTACCATTCACTGAAACACAACGTTATTAATTACATAACACAACACTGACGTTGACGCTCCCAGCGCTTAGTGCAGGTAGTCGGGGTAATGGATGTGTTCCATTACCCCAGGTACCTGCACTAAGCACATCCACGTGCTGACGTTGACAGAGGACAAATGTAAACATAAGTAGAATGCACAGCCGTCATTCCGTCAACCATCGTCAGTTCAAGAGTTATGTGAGTAGAATGTACACCAACGAAGACAAGGTAGAAATTCTATTCTTCTATGGGGAAGCGGAACAGTAACTGCAATACTGTTTGGTTCGTGCGGCTGGTCACGGCGAAGGTTCGAGTCCTCCCTCGGGCATGGGTGTGTGTGTTTATCCTTAGGATAATTTAGGTTAAGTAGTTTGTAAGCTTAGGGACTGATGACCTTAGCAGTTAAGTCCCATACTGTTGTGTAGAGTAGGCATACAGTAAAGGCTGTCCTTACAAAGTGCATCGACATAACGTTTCTTTTATTGTTGTTTTTGAAGGTAGGCGAAATGCTACGCAGGCAGCGGAACTGTACAGAGACGATATCCCGACAAGAACCCACCCTCCCAACGAATGTTTTCTCGTTTTGTTGCGACGCTTCAGGAAAGGAGAAGTTTTAACTCGCGACTACACAATCGTCGTAGCACTCGCACAGATTAAGCTGCCGAAGTTACTGTTCTCGTTTCCGTTGCTATGGATCCACATGTGAGCGCACGATAGCTTGAACACGAGATTGGTATTCCTAAAACCAGTGTACATTGTATTCTAACACGCCACCGGTCCCATCCTTACCATGTACACCTACTTCAAGAATT
The DNA here is from genome assembly GCF_021461395.2 of Schistocerca americana. NCBI lineage: Eukaryota > Metazoa > Arthropoda > Insecta > Orthoptera > Acrididae > Schistocerca > Schistocerca americana. The sequence goes on along the minus strand of NC_060119.1, from coordinate 1,179,741,186 downwards.
GCATGGGAATGATTACCTGTCAGTGGGCACAGCAGCAAATCCTCGCCAACCCGAACTTCTTCTCCAATGTTCTATTTGCCGATGAATGTTCCTTCTCAAACAGAGGAACATGTATTATTCTTCTAGCGACAACCCACGATGGTTTAGACAGGAGGAACATCAGCGTCAATGGAGAGTTAACGTCTGGTGTGGGATGCTTGGTGCTACAATTATTGGCCCTTATTTCATCAATGGTAGTCTAAACGACACAGCGTATGCCAGCTTCCTCAGACAAATTCTTCCTTCTCTTCTGGATGAAGTGCCTCTAAGCACCAAAATGCTTATGTGGTTTCAACACGATGGATGTGTAGCACATAATGCTTTGCGTGCATGACATGTTCTGAACCGAAGGTATCCTGCCAGATGGATTGGACGAGGAGGAAGATACTTGGCCTGCTAGGTCTAGTGGTTTAAATCCTCTGGACTTTTTTATTTGGGGATGCATTAAAGACGTTGCCTAGCGCGATATTCCAACAACTCCAGAGGACATGCAGGAAAGTGTCGTGCTTGCTTGGAATTCTCTTCAGCAGACAACAATGGAAGCAGTAAATAATGCTTTCATTCAACGAGTGCACCAGCGTATCGGTGTCCAGGGAACCACTTCGAGCACCTTTGAATGCCCTACTCCTGGGCAATGGTACAGGAGAGTCAAAGTCAATTTTATATTATGTTTTAATTGGTTTTCATTTGTTTTCTGACAACTCCAGCAAGTGGATGAGTTTGTGATCCCGTGCTCAAACTCAGTGTTGTGTTATGTAATTAATAACGTTGTGTTTCAGTGAATGGTACAATGCGATACATGTTTGAATAGGTCTTTAGGAGAGAAAATAAATTACCGAATTAAAAAATACAGGGCGCCATTTAAAAAGTCGTACCGTTGTTCATGTGTTTGTAAAAAACAAAGCTACAACGAAGGCAGTCATGTTGATTGATGTCCCCCTGACAGCTAAACAACATTTGCTTGAAGCATTTTGTAATTTGCTTCTGTACAAACAGTTATTTAGGGTGGTCAAGATAAATGGGACACCCTATATATATATATATATATATATATATATATATATATATATATATAGTGTGTTATATTTAAAAATTAAACTTTCAAAGCCTATGAGGACATGCTCATGCTTCTGACCCTTGTGCCACACCCCTACAAAAAATTCTATACCCGCCCCTGGCTGCAGGTTTAGAAAAAAAAATAGTTTCAAAAACTTGTTACAGCTTATGAGGGGGCGCAATATTTTAAATTATCTCAGGCGCTGAAATCCCACGGTACGCCATTGTTCTTATGCCAATCATTTTAGAAATTCCGGAGAAATGTCGTCTGTCCCATAAGCCTTATGTAATCTTAAGTCCTCCAAATCTCTCTGAAATTCTAACACTAATACGGGATCCCCTGTGTCTTCGACTCTCATTTCGTCCAGCAATCACTTCCCGGACAAGTCCTTCCATTCGAACAGGTGTTTCAACCTAAAATTTAAATACAATTTTCGTCAACTACATCTGTACAACTCTATTTCTACAATTAGTGAATTTTGGCGTCAGCCATAATGAAGTGGACGGTTTGAGAACAAGAGAACATGTCATTTAGACATTATGTCCTTCATGGTGTGCCAATGATGTCTATATTCATAGTGACAGGTCATCTTAAGGAGCTCTGGACAGGTTGGAATCTTGAAATGTACCTCCTTTTATTTTTTTCATTGACCATAATCTACAGAATTTCCCCTTTCCAATGATATGTAATACACATATATATTATTGCCTTATTTATGGTTTATTCATTCCTTTAAACAAAACACTGTGTGGATGTGCCCATGTACAACTGACAATTCTTAGACTGAAATTTGAATTTTTGAATCCCCCGCCTCCGAGGGCAGTTATTTAGGAGATGGGCATGCACAAGCTTTCAGAGGAGTTGCGGACGAGAAATCATGTGGAGAAAATGAAATATCACTAAACTGGAGTGCACACTTGATGTACAACAGCGAATGGGCACGAGCGCTGCGATGTCAGAAAACTGCTTTCCGGAGAAAAACAGTGGAAGATGGGAGAGGATTGGATAGTAATACTAGAGTTACAGAAGCTGTCATAGAAATAATTTAAAATTATTATGGCATGGCAGTGAGGCAAAATGTTCGTAACGTACGAGATGTGAGGAAAGCTGTGTGAACAGTTTTGTTTCACCTCCCTTCAGCAGACGATAAACTTGTTCATGGGCTATGCCCTCCACAAAGTGATTCACGGTGCAAATACAACAGAGCACAGCAAAATGGCGAGAAATTTACTCACAAAGTGTTGCCATAGAGGAGGTCTTGAAACAAACTTCCAAAGATTTGTCATCTTGAAGTCTATTGAAGAAATGTCTTCATGGCCGCATCCAGAATACTAACGAGTCCATCAACAACATAATCTGGGCCCGAATTCGAAGACAGCGGTTGTGACAATTTGTGCACTATACTTTTGTGCCTTCGGTGTCTTTGGGATCGCAGCGACAACTTCCAATGAAGAAAATGTTGCAAGGTGTGAAGTCCTGAAAGTCTGCTACAAGCTGTTGGTCGTTTCACAGTGAAACAAATGTTAGATTTAGATAAAGCAAGACTTACGGCATCAGAGACAGGTGTTAGAGACCTTGAAACGAGGGAAAGACAGTGGAGACAGGCAGGAAAAAGGATATTGCAAGATTAGATGGAAGAGGATGCAAACAATCAGTCATATGGAGCTGTGATGCAATGACAACTTTAATGACTGTTTCCCGTAAGCTGTATTTTTTTTTTAAGAACAAAGTATGCTTTTTCTCAGCTTCTACTTGCCATAATTTGTTCAAAATTGTAGGATATACTCAGTGGAGTATTGCGCATATTTTAATACCGCGGTTTTCCTATTTTGTAAATCTCAAATAAGTTAGAGAAAAATTGTAGATAGGTTTTTTATTTTTTGTCCACATTTTACTAAAATAATTATTATCTTCAAACTAATCAATACTTTTAGAAACCCCTCTGTTAATGTGATTAGAGAAGTGTAGACTACAAGTCATACTTTTTTCAAATTTTTATTTCCAATAGTTTCTGAGAAAAGGTAGCTTTTATATCAATAAATTTTACGTTGTTTAAGACAGATATTTTCCAACCGGTCCGGAGCCCCTTAACGTTGCAACATGTGTGCCAGATTACATGGAAGCGAGCAACTTATACAAGAGCTGCTGAATAGCGATTACTGCGTACCGCCAATTAGATGAGGTAAATTTCGTGGTGCGCAATTTTTTTTAGTAGTCAATGCAACATCACTACGCGATTGCATTCTCTGTCTGAACTTGCTGTCCCAACTGAAAACAGTTAATTTGGGATCGCTGTGTAAAGGGGGTCACATGACGCGTCATTGTCCGATTGCCGCCACGTGTTCCTATTTGGCAGTTGTACAGTCTGGCAGCTGTTCCCTATGCCAAAGAGGTTTCGCAGTGTAAAAGAGACAGTGTACACTCGATATCCCTCGCATTCACTTCTCATACAACGTGTGTTTGTTGCTTGTCATTAACAGAATTCGCAAAAAATCGCTGAGAATTTGACTGTCGAGCACTAGGGTACACTGTAGGATACCTGAACTGTTATCAATGAAAGACCTGCAGATGCCAAATGACCTTTGTTCACGGTCCAAGTTACACTGGCAGAGCTGCTGTGACGTCACGTGTTCCACGCGGCGCCATTCTATTTCCATCCGCCGCGCTTGCAGACGTAGTATCGTAGCTTCGCGAGCAGTACCAGCAGCCTGCCACAACAAGCTGACTCATGGCAGGGACGGAGTGGCATTCTCTCTCACTTTCTTTCTCTTTCTTATTTCCATCTGCTCTATCTTTCTGCTACTTCTTCGTTCTTTGTCACCCATAAGTTTCTCCACCATGTTAAATGTCCACACAGATTCAGATATTTGGAATCCTATTTCAGATAACTTTATTACGTAATGCCTAACATGAGCTAGAAAAAAAATAAAGGAAACAATGACTGAGAAAAATAAGAACACAACAAAGTTAGCGGGCCTCAGAGTTTCAAGTCTTTAAGATAAGAAGGCAGAACGCAGGCAGATACTGCCACCAGGAATTAATCAACGAAATTACCAACATGCAGAGGAAGAAAGCCACTAGCTGAGGTACCAGAATTGTAAAGAGACCCTGTGACAGAAAAAAATTAATACGAAAACGGTTTTCTTCCTCTGAAAATACTACAGTTTAATAACAAAAGTTCTGTGGTTGACGTTTGATGGAATTTTCTAACGTCGAGAAATCAGAGGAGCGATTTGTTTTACTTGATAAAAGCTTCCTAAAGCCAAGATCACGTAAATATTTCTTTACTTACAACAACCGGTTTCGACTGACTTTGCTGTCGCCTTCAAGTCTCTAAAAATGTTTCTTATAAAATGTATTCATTTTGAGTTGGAACCAACCACACGCCAACTTGTCATGTTCGTAGCTAAAATGTAGCACATTATACAAAGGGCGTTCAAAAAGTTTTGCACTGTAGTCTCTAATTTTTTTTAATTTTTTTGCAGGAGGAGAATGAAATCTTTTGTGATTATACTGGGACCATTTAGCTATACATTGAGCCTACTCAATGTACCCTCCGTCAGCTCTGACGCTTCTGGCCCAATGTTCTTTCAATGATATAGATGCATTTTGGTAAAATTCTGGGGATTGACATTTAGACCATCGCTTGACACAGGAAATAAGGTCTTTCTCACTATCAAATGTTTTACCGAGCAGGTGGGCTTTCAGACGACCACCAAAAATCAGACGGAGCCAAATCCGGACTGTAGGGAGGATGAGGAACAATTTTCCAACCCATTTTCCTGATTTTCTCCTGCGTCATAATGGCTATAAGGGGTTTGGCATTGTCATGGTGTAGTCTGATGAGCTGGCCCTGAAGCTGTGGTCTGTGGGTCTTTATGGCACGTTGCAGCTTGTCCAATGACAGGAACGGTCTTGGTTAATTGTGGAGCCGGATTCCAAAAAGTCAATGCAAATGACACCACACTGATTCCAGAAGAAGGAGGCCTCCACCATTCGGCCTGCTGTTCGTGAAAGTCGTGGTTTCTTATTCCAAGGGTAACCCGGGTGACGCCACTGCATGGATTGGGTTTTGCTCTCAGGTTCGGACAAAAACAGCCATGTTTCATCCTGGGTAATGACGCCGTCAAAACACTGTTTCCACTGTTCAGTAAAGGTCTTCATGAGATCCTCGCACACATTTTTCTTCATCGTTTTCTTTTCCCTTGTCAATAATCTAGGCACCTGATGTGCACAGATTTTTCTGCACCAGTGATATCACATTACCCAATGACAAATGAGTCATTTCAGCAAGCTGTCGTGTCGCCACACATCTGTCATTTTGGATGATTTGATCAATGGTCTCCCTATTAACATCACTCACTGCCGTCGATGGTCTACCGCATCGTGGATTGTCCAGTAGAGAGAAATCACCCTCTTTAAATCTCAGCAACCACCGCTGGATACTGCTGCGATCCACTGTGTTCTCCCCATAAACAGGGAGCAACTTAATGTGAATCGATGTGGCAGAGTCATCGCCGGTCTTGAAGAGGAACTCCATCACCGACCGTTGTCGCAACCTGACATCTACTTCACGGTCCATTATGGCTCACCTGAAAATTCAAGAAAATACTTTTATATGCCAACATATAGCTAAATGTTCCAAGTATGTTTACAAAAAATTTCACTCTCCTCCTGCAAAAGATAAAAAAATTAGAGGCCCTTTGTACAAAGGTTTGTCATAAATAAAATATTTAAAATCAAAAAGCACCTTGTACACATGGGCAACGTCAATATACGTAGCCCTCGCAGATGCTTGTTATGTCATAAAATTACAGTACACAATAAAAAGCACAGTAGTGTATCTGTTTACGTTAGCCGGACGTGTTCTAATAGTTGAAGAACAATCTTAGGTACAACTTGTACCTTATATGCCGTCTAAGGTGGTTCTTCAATGACTAGAACATAGCCGGCCGTTGTGACCGAGCGGTTCTAGGCGCTTCAGTCCGGAACGGCGCTGCTGCTGCGGTCGCAAGTTCGAATCCTGCCTCGGGCATGGATGTGTGTGATGTCCTTAGGTTAGTTAGCCGGCCGCGGTGGTCTAGCGGTTCTAGGCGCTCAGTCCGGAACCGCGCGACTGCTACGGTCGCAGGTTCGAATCCTGCCTTGGGCATGGATGTGTGTGATGTCCTTAGATTAGTTAGGTTTAAGTAGTTCTAAGTTCTAGGGGACTGATGACCATAGATGTTAAGTCCGATAGTGCTCAGAGCCATTTGAACCATTTTGAACCTTAGGTTAGTTAGGTTTAAGTAGTTCTAAGTCTAGGGGACTGATGACCTCAGAGCCATTTGATTTGAACTATAATATGACCAGCTAACGTAAATAATGAGCTACTGTGCACTTTATTGAGTATTGTGATTTTTATGACGTAACAAGCGTCTGTGAACGCTACCTATATGGACATGGACGTGATTTTAAATGTTTTACTCATGATAAATCGTTGTATAACGTGCTACATTTTAGCTGACCTGAGGTTCCAACTCAAAATGAACACGTTTTGAAACAAAAATTTTTGAAGACCTTAAGATACAGCATTGTCAGTCCAAACGAGTTGTAGTAAATAAAGAAATTTTTAATAGATCTTGGCTTTAGGAAGTTTTTACAAAGTTGAATGTTTAATCAGTCCTTACATCCGACGTAATATTTGATAGAACGATATTGAACCAGAGGTTCTGGTTACATTTGTATCTATTTCGTAGAGAAATGGCGAATAATGTTTAATTTCTCAGCTATTATGTGTCAAGATCTTTGAAGCTCTAAAGGACTGTTCTGCAGTAATTGTATTGTGTCAGTGGTACTTTTTTACTTTTTTCTCTTTCTGTTTACAAGGTTACTCATAATTGGACATGTAGCAACTAAGAACAAAAACACTGCACCACATTTATATTCTGTTGCATAAGTGTCAGTCTACTTGATTTCTAACCAATTCGTCAACACAAGTCGTCATAAATGCTTGGCTGATGAACTTTGTTCTCCTACCTAGCTTCCAGCTTGGGAAAACGTAAGCGCTTCCAGTGGCATAGGTATATCAGTGCAAGAAAGCTGGAGGACTGATACTTAACAATAACAAATCACTCTCTAAAAATCTTTCTATCTGTAGCTCTTCCCCTGGCCTCTGTCATCGCCATGTGTGCTCTCAGACTTTCTTGACGTTATCGGAAAGTCGGTTGCAGTTCGTTCTCTCTTTCTATAGATTCGCAGTAGCTCAATTTGGTACAAATGGCGAGTGTAAACTGCCCAAAAAACCGTTTTCTCACCTGCATACCTGTTTATGTGCGTGGACTTGGCTGCAAGGGGGAGCCTTTCGAAAATGAAAAACACGTTTGCTGTGAAATAAAAACACGAAAGTCACAAAAATAAATACAGTTTGGTCGAGAGAATGGACGTGTGATTAGCGAGCCCTATATGTTCAAATACATGGTAAACTGTCATGGAAAGTCCATGTTCAGGATCTTGTTCAAAAACTGAGTGCTGCTATATTTAGCCTACTATTAGAACAGTATCTGCAATAAGTGATAGACCAATAAGAAAAATAGGCTGCTTTGCTTATTTTCCCAAGCTGGAAGCTAGGTAGGAGAACAAAGTTCATTAGGCATGTATTTAAGACGACTTGTGTTGACCTTAATCATAGCTAACATTTGGTTTAAGAACCATGAAAGAACGATCTATACGTGGAAGAGGCCTGGAGGCACTGGGAGGCTTCAGATACACTATATCATGATAAGATAGAGACTTAGGAAGCAAGTTTTAAATTTTAAGATATTTCCTGGGGTAGATGTGGGCTCTGACTACAATCTATTGGTTATGAACTGTAGATTAAAACTGAGGAAACTGCAAAAAGGAGGGAACTTAAGGAGATGGACCTGGATAAACTGAAAGAATCAGAGCTAGTAGACTGTTTCAGAGAGAGCATTAGGGAACGCTTGACAAGAATTGGGGAAATAAAAACAGTAGAAGGAGAATGGGTAACTTTGAGGGATGAAATAGTAAAGGTGGCAGAGGATCAAGAACGTAAAAAGACGAGGGCTAGTAGAAATGCTTGGGTAACAGAAGAGATATTGAATTTAATTGATGAAAGGAGAAAATATAGAAATGCAGTTAATGAATTAGGCAAAAAGGAGTACAAATGTCTCAAAAATGAGATCGATAAGAAGTGCAAAATGACGGAGCACGGATGGCTACAGGACAAAAGTAAGGATATAGAGGTATATATCATTATGGGGTAAGATAGATACTGCCTACAGGAAAATTGAAGAGACTTTGGAGAAAAGAGAAGCAGTGCTACGAATATCAAGAGCTCAAATGGAAAACCAGTTCTCAGCAAAGAAGGGAAGGCAGAAAGGTGGACGGAGTATATAGAGGGTCTATACAATGGCAATGTACTTGAGGACAATATTATGGAAATGGAAGAGGATGTAAATGAAGATGAAATGGGAGATATGATACTGCATGAAGAGTTTGACAGAGCACTGAAAGACCTGAGTTGAAACAAGACCCTGGAAGTAGACAACATTCCATTAGAACTACTGACAGCCTTGGGAGAGCCAGTTCTGAAAAAACTCTACCATCTGGTGAGCAAGATGTTTGAGACAGACGAAATACCCTCAGACTTCAAGAAGAATATTGTAATTCCAGTCCCAAAGAAAGCGTTGTCAGATGTGAAAATTACCGAACTATTAGTTTAATAAGCCATGGCTGTAAAATACTATCACAAATTCTTTACAGACAAATGGAAAAACTGGTAGAAGGCGACCTCGGGGAAGAACAGTTTGGATTCCGTAGAAATGTTGGAAGACGTGAGGCGATAGTGACCCTAAGACTTATCTTAGAAGATATATTATGGAAAGACAAATCTACGTTTCTAGCATTTGAGAACTTAGAGCAAGCTTTTGGCAATATTGACTGGAATACTCTCTTTCAAATTCTGAAGGTGGCAGAGGTAAAATACAGGGACAGAAAGGCTATTTACAGTTTGTACGGAAACCATACGGCAGTTGTAAGAGTCGAGGGGCACGATAGGGTTGTAGCCTATCCCCGATGTTATTCAGTCTCTATATTGTGCAAGCAGTAACGGAAACAAAAGAAAAATTTGGAGTAGGAATTAAAATCCATGGAGGTTTGCTGACGACAGTGCAATTCTATCAGAGACAGCAAAGGACCTGGAAGAGCATTTGAATGGAATGAACAGTGTCTTGAAAGGAAGATGTAAGATGAACATCAATAAAAGCAAAATGAGGATAATGGAATGTTGTTGTTGTTGTGTTGTTGTGGTCTTCAGTCCTGAGACTGGTTTGATGCAGCTCTCCATGCTACTCTATCCTATGCAAGCTTCTTCATCTCCCAGTACCTACTGCAACCTACATCCTTCTGAATCTGCTTAGTGTATTCATCTCTTGGTCTCCCTCTACGATTTTTACCCTCCACGCTGCCCTCCAATGCTAAATTTGTGATCCCTTGATGCCTCAAAACATGTCCTACCAACCGATCCCTTCTTCTAGTCAAGTTGTGTCACAAACTTCTCTTCTCCCCAATCCTATTCAATACCTCCTCATTAGTTACGTGATCTACCCACCTTATCTTCACCATTCTTCTGTAGCACCACATTTCGAAAGCTTCTAGTCTCTTCTTGTCCAAACTGGTTATCGTCCATGTTTCACTTCCATACATGGCTACACTCCATACAAATACTTTCAGAAACGACTTCCTGACACCTAAATCTATACTCGATGTTAACAAATTTCTCTTCTTCAGAATCGATTTCCTTGCCATTGCCAGTCTACATTATATCTCCTCTCTACTTCGACCATCATCAGTTATTTTACTCCCTAAATAGCAAAACTCCTTTACTACTTTAAGTGTCTCATTTCCTAATCTAATCCCCTCAGCATCACCCGATTTAATTTGACTGCATTCCATTATCCTCGTTTTGCTTTTGTTGATGTTCATCTTATATCCTCCTTTCAAGACACTGTCTATTCCGTTCAACTGCTCTTCCAAGTCCTTTGCTGTCTCTGACAGCATTACAATGTCATCGGTGAACCTCAAAGTTTTTACTTCTTCTCCATGAATTTTAATACCTACTCCGAATTTTTCTTTTGTTTCCTTTACTGCTTGCTCAATATACAGATTGAATAACATCGGGGAGAGGCTACAACCCTGTCTCACTCCTTTCCCAACCACTGCTTCCCTTTCATGTCCCTCAACTCTTATAACTGCCATCTTGTGTCTGTACAAATTGTAAATAGCCTTTCGCTCCCTGTATTTCACCCCTGCCACCTTCAGAATTTGAAAGAGAGTATCCCAGTTAACGTTGTCAAAAGCTTTCTCTAAGTCTACAAATGCTAGAAACGTAGGTTTGCCTTTTCTTAATCTTTCTTCTAAGATAAGTCGTAAGGTTAGTATTGCCTCAGGTGTTCCAACATTTCTACGGAATCCAAACTGATCTTCCTCGAGGTCCGCTTCTACCAGTTTTTCCATTCGTCTGTAAAGAATTCGTGTTAGTATTTTACAGCTGTGACTTATTAAACTGATAGTTCGGTAATTTTCACATCTGTCAACACCTGCTTTCTTTGGGATTGAAATTATTATATTCTTCTTGAAGTCTGTGGGTATTTCGCCTGTCTCATACATCTTGCTCACCAGATGGTAGAGTTTTGTCATGACTGGCTCTCCCAAGGCCATCAGTAGTTCTAATGGAATGTTGTCTACTCCCAGGGCCTTGTTTCGACTCAGGTCTTTCAGTGCTCTATCAAACTCTTCACGCAATATCTTATCTCCCATTTCATCTTCATCTACATCCTCTTCCATTTCCATAATATTGTCCTCAAGTACATCGCCCTTGTATAAACCCTCTATATACTCCTTCCACCTTTCTGCCTTCCCTTCTTTGCTTAGAACTGGGTTGCCATCTGAGCTCTTGATATTCATACAAGTGGTTCTCTTCTATCCAAAGGTCTCTTTAATTTTCCTGTAGACAGTATCTACCTTACCCCTAGTGAGACAAGCCTCTACATCCTGACATTTGTCCTCTAGCCATCCCTGCTTAGCCATTTTGCACTTCCTGTCGATCTCATTTTTGAGACGTTTGTATTCCTTTTTGCCTGCTTCATTTACTGCATTTTTATATTTTCTCCTTTCATCAATTAAATTCAATATTTCTTCTGTTACCCAAGGATTTCTATTAGCCCTCGTCTTTTTACCTACTTGATCCTCTGCTGCCTTCACTACTTCATCCCTCAGAGCTAACCATTCTTCTTCTACTGTATTTCTTTCCCCCATTCCTGTCAATTGTTCCCTTATGCTGTCCCTGAAACTCTCTACAATCTCTGGTTCTTTCAGTTTATCCAGGTCCCATCTCCTTAAATTCCCACCTTTTTGCAGTTTCTTCAGTTTCAATCTGCAGTCCATAACCAATAGATTGTGGACAGAATCCACATCTGCCTCTGGAAATGTCTTACAATTTAAAACCTGGTTCCTAAATCTCTGTCTTACCATTATATAATCTATCTGATACCTTTTAGTATCTCCAGGATTCTTCCAGGTATACAACCTTCTTTCATGATTCTTGAACCAAGAGTTAGCTATGATTAAGTTATGCTCTGTGCAAAATTCTGCAAGCAACTAAGAACAAAAACACTGCACCACATTTATATTCTGTTGCATAAGTGTCAGTCTACTTGATTTCTAACCAATTCGTCAACACAAGTCGTCATAAATGCATGCCTAATGAACTTTGTTCTCCCACCTACCTTCCACCTTGGGAAAATGTAAGCGCTTCCAGTGGCATAGATATATCAATGCAAGAAAGCTGGAGGAGTGATACTTAACAATAACAAATCGCTCTCTAGAAATCTTTCTATCTGTAGCTCTTCCCCTGGCCTCTGTCATCGCCATGTGTGCTCTCAGGCTTTCTTGACGTTATCGGAAAGTCGGTTGCAGTTCGTTCTTTCTTGACAAGAATTGGGGAAATAAATACAGTAGAAGGACAATGGGTAACTTTGAGGCATGAAATAGTAAAGGTAGCAGAGGATCAAGAACGTAAAAAGACGAGGGCTAGTCGAAATGCTTGGGTAACAGAAGAGATATTGAATTTAATTGATGAAAGGAGAAAATATAAAAATGCAGTTAATGAATTAGGCAAAAAGGAGTACAAATGTCTCAAAAATGAGATCGATAGGAAGTGCAAAATGACGGAGCACGGATTGCTACAGGACAAAAGTAAGGATATAGAGGTATATATCATTATGGGGTACGATAGATACTGCCTACAGGAAAATTAAAGAGACTTTGGAGAAAAGAGAAGCAGTGCTACGAATATCAAGAGCTCAAATGGAAAACCAGTTCTCAGCAAAGAAGGGAAGGCAGAAAGGTGGAAGGAGTATATAGAGGGTCTATATAAGGGCGATGTAGTTGAGGGCAATGTTATGGAGATGGCAGAGGACATAGATGAAGATGAAATGGGAGATCCGATACTGCTCGAAGAGTTTGACAGAGCACTGAAGGACCTAAGTTCTGATACCTTTTAGTATCTCCAGGATTCTTCCAGGTATACAACCTTCTTTCATGATTCTTGAACCAAGTGTTAGCTATGACTAAGTTATGCTCTGTGCAAAATTCTACAAGGCGGCTTCCTATTTCATTTCTTCCCCCCAATCCATATTCACCTACTATGTTTCCTTCTCTCCCTTTTCCTACTGACGAATTCCAGTCACCCATGACTATTAAATTTTCGTCTCCCTTCACTACCTGAATAATTTCTTTTATGTCGTCATACATTTCATCGATTTCTTCATCATCTGCAGAGCTAGTTGGCATATAAACTTGTACTACTGTAGTAGGCATGGGGTTTGTGTCTATCTTGGCCACAATAATGCGTTCACTATGCTGTTTGTAGTAGCTAACCCGCACTCCTATTTTTTTATTCATTATTAAACCTACTCCTGCATTGCCCCTATTTGATTTTGTATTTATAACCCTGTAATCACCTGACCAAAAGTCTTGTTCCTCCTGCCACCGAACTTCACTAATTCCCACTATATCTAACTTTAACCTATCCATTTCCCTTTTCATATTTTCTAACCTACCTGCCCGATTAAGGGATCTGACATTCCACGCTCCGATCCGTAGAATGCCAGTTTTCTTTCTCCTGATAACGACGTCCTCTTGAATAGTCTCCGCCCGGAGATCCGAATGGGGGACTATTTTACCTCCGGAATATTTTACCCAAGAGGACGCCATCATCATTTAATCATACAGTAAAGCTGCATGTCCTCGGGAAAAATTACGGCTGTAGTTTCCCCTTGCTTTCAGCCATTCGCAGTACCAGCACAGCAAGGCCGTTTTGGTTAATGTTGCAAGGCCAGATCAGTCAATCATCCAGACTGTTGCCCCTGCAACTACTGAAAAGGCTGCTGCCCCTCTTCAGGAACCACATGTTTGTCTGGCCTCTCAACAGATACCCCTCCGTTGTGGTTGCACCTACGGTACGGCTATCTGTATCGCTGAGGCACGCAAGCCTCGCCACCAACGGCAAGGTCCATGGTTCATGGGGGGGTAATGGAATGGAATGTAGTCGAATTAAATCAGGTGATGCTGAGGGAATTAGATTAGGATATGAGACACTTAAAGTAGTAGATGAGTTTTGCTATTTGGGGAGCAAAATAACTGATTATGATCGAATTAAAAAGGATATAACATGTAACAGGCAATGGCAAGGAAAGCGTTTCTCAAGAAGAGAAATTTTTAACATCGAGTATAGATTTAAGTGTCAGGAAGTCTTTTCTGAAAGTATTTGTATGGAGTGTAGCCATGTATGGAAGTGAAACATGGACGATAAATAGTTTAGACAAGAAGAGAATAGAAGCTTTCGAAATGTGGTGATTCAGAAGAATGCTGAAGATTAGATAGGTAGATCACGCAACTAATGAGGAGGCACTGAATAGAATTGGGGAGAAGAGGAATTTGTGGCAAAACTTGACTAGAAGAAGGGATCGTTTGGTAGGTCATTATGGGATCATCAGTTTAGTATTGGAGGTAAGTCCAGAGGGGTAATAATTGTAGAAGGAGGCCAAGACATGAATACATTAAACAGATTCAGAAAGATGTAGGTTGCAGTAGTTACTTGGAGGTGAAGAAGCTAGCATAGGATAGAGTAGCATGGAGAGCTGCATCAAACCAGTCTCTGGACAGAAGACCACAACAACAACAACAACCAGTAAAAAATTTATTTTTGCGTTAGTTATAGCTTTATATCTCAGCTTCATGATGACATGCCCATCATTTCGTTAATCATCGTAGTTATTGTGATATTTACGTTTCAATAAGACACTGCACAAAATTCGAAAAATTGCAGTGAAAAATAGGGGTTGCTATAATTTGGTTTTTTGTGTATTGCATTATATGTTGATGCATATGAAATTTAGCAAAGGTATTGAAATTTTCTCTAGACTCTGGTGGAGGTCTCTGCCACTAGTCTTGAGAAAACTAATCTTATGTAGCTCTCCCACATGCGAGAGATAAAGCCAGAATGAAATATCCACAACATTCATCATAATTCATAAACGGTTTGAGATATCAGAACGAACGTTTGGCAAATGATAGTGCACAAAGAGCAGAGTGTTTTTCCATATGGTTATTATGCAAAACTTAATTGTCTACCATGTTATTCGACGAAAGATAGTAATTAAGGACCATTGATACCTGGTGAAACGAGGAATGGTGATGGTTCTCCTACAGTAGGGGTTAAAGCTTACATATGATGCTTTAGCATTCCTGTTTCAGGAGATACAATATGAACTTAATGGGATTGAGATTTACTGTACACATAATGTAGGCATATCATCAACCCTTAAAACATTTGCCCATGCATGTCCTCGGATTTGAGTGGTTTAGAAAATTCTGGATGGTTCATAGACGAACCAGTGGGTAGAACAGTGGATGAGTACAAGCGATTCACAGTATGCATACCTCTAAAACTGCTTATGGGGCACTTTGAGGACACACAGTGAATTATTATGAATGTTAAACAGGTGCTTATTCTGGTGCAGAGTGCAAGGGATGACAACCCTTATATTAAATGAACCCAAGAGGAGAACGAGATCATCAATGAAATAATGTGGAAAATGGCACACGTCACTGTAGTAGAAGAGGAGCATTTGAAGCTTTTAAAAGTTCTGAATGTTGATGCAAGTCTGCCAATAAGTTTCCATTCATGAGACCTTTTTGAATACTCTGTGCTACCGACAGTAGCCAGACAAACATGGGCTAGTAAAACCTCTGTTCAATTGGAGACACCCAGATCCATCATATTTGTATTTCAGACCGATGGAAGAGGGAATATAGCAAATGATTCCACTGTATTTGATAACTGCAGGTTATCTAATGCCAGAGTTTACTTGAATTGAGAATGCTATCTCTATGACAATTTACTGACATAGTGGGATGAAAATGCATATAGTCTAGCATTTGACATGTATGCAAAGTTAGGTGCTTCTTACTATGAAGATGCTGAAGACGAAGGATGTCTACCAGTCCACAAAAATTCAAAGAGCTGGTACCAATCATCATAATAGACTGGTCAAAACAGAATAGGATAGTAAAACCAGGACCCATTTAATCTTCAGAAAATTTCTCAGAACGCACTATGGCATATGCTCTAGTTTTACATGACCATATGGTTAACTATTGCCCACTCACAGGTGTGGCAGCGAGCTGTACAACTGAACAGGTGTTGTGTCATATCCAGAGGATTTCACAATGGCTTCTCAAAGCATGAACAGCACTGAAGATGTTCATGGTTCCTATGATGATGAGTGCAGGAGGTTCATGTTTAAAGTTATCGCATTCAGAGCATTCACAGAAGATGCTGGTGTAATAGAGACATTCTCAGCAAACATAGCATCACCAAAGCCTGCCCGCATCTCGTGGTCGTGCGGTAGCGTTCTCGCTTCCCACGCCCGGGTTCCCGGGTTCGATTCCCGGCGGGGTCAGGGATTTTCTCTGCCTCGTGATGGCTGGGTGTTGTGTGATGTCCTTAGGTTAGTTAGGTTTAAGTAGTTCTAAGTTCTAGGGGACTGATGACCATAGATGTTAAGTCCTATAGTGCTCATAGCCATTTGAACCATTTGAACCAACCAAAGCCTTTCGAGGTGAAGTGCGCTAAAACATGGAGGAGTGCAAAATGGTTAACATGTTCTTCCATGGAATTCACTGGGACTGTCCTTGTATATCCCATAAAGACGTGGTGACAAGGCTTAGACTATTTAACGACATGGATACCACCATCTATGTCAAAGGTGAGGAGAAGATCATGTGGAAGTGTGGAATCTACAACTATGCAATCATTCAAGACCTGGAGTTTTATAGGTGCCCCACCCTCCAATAGCTCAAGAAAATGCGTTCATATGAAAAAAAGTGTTTTGTCTACTTATGAAAATGTAAAATTACTTTTAAATTGCATGAGAAGTAAATTAATTTGTAGCCTTCATTCTGTGTTCTTTTTTTTTACTGATTTCGCGCTACTCACACTTGATAGTTATATAGTATGCAACTTTGTTCAAATACTGCATCTGTGGTTTTCATCAAGCAAGGGAGATATAACTTTCCACATGTTTGCTGCAAGTGTTTGGATTTGGACACAGTCATGTGCCACCTGTTCCTAGAACCCAATATGTGCAGCATAATATGCAAAATCCTATGCAGCCATTACATATATTTTGTTATTCTCCACCTTAAACTTTACCTCCTTAATAGTATCAGGTTCAGGACTAATTACACGTGCATGTCTTGCACACCTTTTATATATACAGTGCAATGGGGATAGGTTTTTCTGAAAATAACAAAAATGACATATGGTAACGAAATTCATTTACTCAGTTCTCACAGATATACACGTACAGTTTGGTTCTGAGACAATTTCATTCTTTTTGTTCCACAGTACTAATACAGGTTGGTTCTCCAAATAAAATTTGATTCTTTTTCACAACACTGATACAAATTGGATCTATTTTGCATAACATTTTTTTTCATAGCAGATATACTTTTTTATTTATGCACTATTACTTATACCAATAACCATGACTCAAAAGAACCCCCCAACAGCCCATCCAATAGAAACACTGGTTGAGCATTTACAATTTTCACGGCACACAAGCACTGACTGGAAATATTCACAATTTTTTCGATAGGTAACACTGGTTGAAAATACAGTTTTTCGATGGACTGGGGGGGTTAATCATGTCTACATTAAAAACTAATTACATTTGGATGACTAGTAACAGGAGAAACTTAAAAACTATTCTTTTTACATGAGATGCAGGAACTATTTACAAGTGTATGCATCTGAAAGGACTATTTAAAAGTATGCTTTCTGTGAGCACATGTCGTGTGCATATATATTTGATGCGATTTTTGGTTTATTTAGACCATCACTGCTTGTATGCTGTGCATATATGCACAAGTGCACAACTATGTCAGCACACACACAACTATGTCAGCATGGTTGGTAAGCATATATATTTACACTAAAAAATATTTACACTATGATATGCAGATCATACCACTCCAAATACAACCATTCACGCACACACACTCTCTCTCATTCACACCAGACTCATCAAGTGAATAGTGTGAGTACGTGCGAGTTTCAGCCACTTCCTAACAAATGACCTGCTTATCATCATCAGATGGTAGACCGATTTTAGATTGCAGCACAGTATACTGCTTGTGCTCTTACAGTTGAATACTAGTTTGCTGTACCATACCCTGTAGCTGCAGTGGAGCACCAATAACACCACTGTACAGGCACTGCAAGTAATCTTCAATCATGAGGGCACTTGACTCTGCAGGATGCACACACTTTGCCCACCTCCCAGTGGCACCTCCCATTGTGTGATACACGTGCATTTTGGGTCTGAGACTCACAAATTCACAGTTGGAAACCCATTGGCCTCATTTTTTATAAGATCAACAACCTTCTTGTTCTGTGGAACAATACCATAAGGATAGTGACCTGTTTAAATTTGTCTGACAGTTCATTTCCTTACGGCATAATGCCCATCCCATTGTGATCTAATAACAATTAGGCAGTGTTTTCTCAAATTTTCCACTCTCTTGTCAAAAATTGCGTTATTCATTAATTTTAAAATGTCTCTTTCAAAATTAGTCTTTGTGAAAGTCCTGTTCCCGGTATTCCAATCAATATACTCTTCAACCACAATGAGTGCGAGTGATTCTGACCAACTCTGTACCTAAGCTAAGACACTGCTGGAGGTTTCTGTAATGCATGACATATCTCTGCTTGTCCCCCAGCATTGTCATCAGCTTAGGGATGGAGCCTTCTTGCAGAACTAGTTGCTCTGAACGTAGTGGCAAATTGCTTTCCACATCATGCAGACTAATTGGGTATGTGAGCTCTGATTCCACAATATACCCAACATCAGAATCAGTCTCCAGACTACAGTATTTCCACCTAATCGCTTGTATTCGTCTTCAGACAGCCATCGAAAATCGTTAATTACTAGTGTTGGTTGCATGGCATGCCTGTATAAGTTATTCACATTCAAGTACGTGATGTATCTCAAATCAAGGAATGTGTTGAACCTCTCATCCATCTGTGGATTATTTGTCTTCATGTGCTGATGGATACATTGGCAGAGACCCCCACGGATCTCACACTTAAAGAAAAGAAGCATGTCAATGTTGATCAATAGTTCGAAGTCGACTTTCATTTTCTTGAGCATAGCATCCCAAGACAACCCAGCCATTGTGTAATGCAAGGCATAAATCAGACCATATATGGTCATGCACACACTCTGGAATTTCTCAGAAAAATCCACTAGCATTTGCACATGTGTGTCCATGTAAAGTTTTGCATACTCTCCTAAAGTGGAGATGTTAAACTCCGGCCAAACAGTCACCGCATGACCATGTTCTGTATCTGATAGGGCATCACCTATAAGATTACTGGCGAATGCAGTTATGTCAGGTAGTCTGGTTTTATTGATTTTTGCCATGCAATCCAGATACTCATATGGGAACCCTTCCTCGTCTCATGCTGAAACCTTGTGTCATCATGCACCTCGAATTATGCACATATCCTCCTGAGGCAGAATTTCAGAAAGTTTCCGGAGTTGTTCCTGCATAAAATGTAATGAGTCCAGAAAGTGGAGTGTAGTTCTTGATGTCATTCGTTTTGAGAATGAAATATATTTCTCAACACTCTCAGGTAGGACACTGACTTGATCCTTATTCATACTGAAATCAGCCAAGTGCTCAACAAGAAAGTGAGTATTATACCCGCTCAAATTATGGAAAAAGACGGGTATCTGGCGTGGTAGTTTATACTTCAGGTTGCGTGTGTGATGGGTGGGACCAAGGATATTCCCCATTATACACTCCTGGAAATTGAAATAAGAACACCGTGAATTCATTGTCCCAGGAAGGGGAAACTTTATTGACACATTCCTGGGGTCAGATACATCACATGATCACACTGACAGAACCACAGGCACATAGACACAGGCAACAGAGCATGCACAATGTCGGCACTAGTACAGTGTACATCCACCTTTCGCAGCAATGCAGGCTGCTATTCTCCCATGGAGACGATCGTAGAGATGCTGGATGTAGTCCTGTGGAACGGCTGGCCATGCCATTTCCACCTGGCGCCTCAGTTGGACCAGCATTCGTGCTGGACGTGCAGACCGCGTGAGACGACGCTTCATCTAGTCCCAAACATGCTCAATGGGGGACAGATCCGGAGATCTTGCTGGCCAGGGTAGTTGACTTACACGTTCTAGAGCACGTTGGGTGGCACGGGATACATGCGGACGTGCATTGTCCTGTTGGAACAGCAAGTTCCCTTGCCGGTCTAGGAATGGTAGAACGATGGGTTCGATGACGGTTTGGATGTACCGTGCACTATTCAGTGTCCCCTCGACGATCACCAGTGGTGTACGGCCAGTGTAGGAGATCGCTCCCCACACCATGATGCCGGGTGTTGGCCCTGTGTGCCTCGGTCGTATGCAGTCCTGATTGTGGCGCTCACCTGCACGGCGCCAAACACGCATACGACCATCATTGGCACCAAGGCAGAAGCGACTCTCATCGCTGAAGACGACACGTCTCCATTCGTCCCTCCATTCACGCCTGTCGCGACACCACTGGAGGCGGGCTGCACGATGTTGGGGCGTGAGCGGAAGACGGCCTAACGGTGTGCGGGACCGTAGCCCAGCTTCATGGAGACGGTTGCGAATGGTCCTCGCCGATACCCCAGGAGCAACAGTGTCCCTAATTTGCTGGGAAGTGGCGGTGCCGTCCCCTACGGCACTGCGTAGGATCCTACGGTCTTGGCGTGCATCCGTGCGTCGCTGCGGTCCGGTCCCAGGTCGACGGGCACGTGCACCTTCCGCCGACCACTGGCGACAACATCGATGTACTTTGGAGACCTCACGCCCCACGTGTTGAGCAATTCGGCGGTACGTCCACCCGGCCTCCCGCATGCCCACTATACGCCCTCGCTCAAAGTCCGTCAACTGCACATACGGTTCACGTCCACGCTGTCGCGGCATGCTACCAGTGTTAAAGACTGCGATGGAGCTCCGTATGCCACGGCAAACTGGCTGAAACTGACGGCGGCGGTGCACAAATGCTGCGCAGCTAGCGCCATTCGACGGCCAACACCGCGGTTCCTGGTGTGTCCGCTGTGCCGTGCGTGTGATCATTGCTTGTACAGCCCTCTCGCAGTGTCCGGAGCAAGTATGGTGGGTCTGACACACCGGTGTCAATGTGTTCTTTTTTCCATTTCCAGGAGTGTATAACAATGGTTCCTATGAGGAGTTTCCACTTCCTGTCTAACGGATGCCCACAGATATGACAGTCAACCACCTTCTTGTACAAATCATCATTCCCTTTTGACTTGGTTATGGGAATGTTGGTGCTGTAAAGCTTATCAACCTCCCATGAAAATTTTTCAAGCTCAATGAGCAACTATATCACAGAATTATCCATGACATTTGATTCGTGCCAGCTAAAACTCAAACCATATGGACATACAGCCCGGTACACTGCCGCATATGGTACTCGTTCTTCCGTGAAGGTTATATGTGAGACTGTAGGGTCTCCTTCATGGCGTGTCACAGGAGTGATGAGGCATTCAAATTCAGCGTATACTACAGAAGGGAACCGCCCCTGATGGCGACCATTCTTAATCTTTGAGATTTTGTCTTCTGCAGTGGGCATTACAAAATGTACCGGTTTACTGGTAGAGCAATCCACGCTATGCTTTGCTAATAAGTCACTTGTGGAAAAGACATTGAGACATCTGAAGCAAATATACTTTACATGATGGTTGTTTGACAGTTGAGATGAAAGGAGTCACGAAATATCTTCGATCCACACATAGTGACAACTGTCTCCTTTGGAGAATAGCAGCATGTTTACAGGCAGCTTACGCTTACCAGCAAATTCAGAGAAATGAAGGGGTCTAACAACTCTTTTTATAACTTAACCATCTCCATCTGGTTTGTTCTCCTTCAGGCCATAAACTTGAACTGATATCCCGGTATTCTGTCCCAAATTTAGGAATGTCTGGGATCTTAACAGGGAACTCAATACCTTTAAAGTTATAAAATCCACGAAAGTCAATATCTGTGCCGTATCAAGATGTGCACTGTGGATCTTTCTTGTAATTTTTCTTACAAACCGGGACTGCCCGTGCAAAACAGAAGTTGCCTTTTTTATTTTGTTCATTAATAGATGTCTTCTTATCAGCTGTATCCTTAGGAATCTCGATATAGCTAGACATCCTCCCCCTTTATCGGATCAAAGATGTGTATAGATGGTGGGTGAGTGCTTTACCTGAACCTCTACCTCCGAAAACGTGGCTTGTATACTACTTAAGATGGACTCATGAAACCATTTAGGGATTGAGGTGCTCCACAATACGACGCCATTTTCCCCCCAATTGTACACAAAACTTGTCTCCTCAACGTCTGAGTCCTTTTTGGTACGGATGTGTGAGTTTACCACACAGCACAACAGTGCACTTAATGGTGGAGTACCATGATCATAAATGATTTTGAGGAGTTATGGTTCCCGACAGGGAGGCATCCTTTCAGAAAATCGTTCACATCTCTGTGCACTCCTTCTGGGTTTTCTACACGAGAAAATGAGATGTGCTCCTCAAATGCGCTATGACTAGCAACTGAGGTCTGCAACCATCCTTTGGGTGAGACCAACTATGGGGTGGATCGAGGTGGTATGTGGCATGGCGTCACATTCCTATGATTTATCAAGAACGGGATGCGGTTGTGTGAGGCCAGTGTGAGAACACAGGCTGCAGAGATGGACATCGTGTAGGGGGACTAGGCATGTCAGTGACTCCTAGCCCTGTCCCAGTTGGTGGCGACATCCTAATAACTGGACGGAGTGTAACAGGAGGGGTGCACACCTGTGGGTCATTTGCCACCCATGCTCGCTAGAGCAATGGTGCAGGTGAGGTAGTGGCGGCGGCGTTGACCCATGATCCAGTTGGTGAGGTTCTATTGACCTGGTGGAGAATAACCGGTGAGACTGAAGCCCACAGCCACCAGAGTGGTGCTGCAGCGCTGGTGGAGGTTGTGGGGACGACAGTGGCAGGGGCAGTGGCGGCTTAGGCAGGTGTGGCTCATGCAGCCATGAGCCTCGTCCTGATGGGCGAGGTGTGTTGCATAGGATCTGCCCTGGGACCCACACCACAGCTTACTGCAGGGATGACAGAATGGATTGCACCCCTGGTAGTGTTGGCTCGCCCAATTTAGAGATAGAATAACAAGAAACATTTACATAACAATGAGCACTTGCCCACGAAAGGCAAAGGTATCGAGTACAAATCTCGGTCCGGCACACAGTTTTAATCCGCCAGGAAGCTTCAACATTTACACTTTATAAACCTCCTGCTGCTGCTGCTGCAAAGAGAGAAAAAACACTGATTATATGTGCTACAAAAAATAAAGATGGGTACATAATTTACCTGAAGAAGCAGTGATGTCACCTTGCCTCCATGATCACATCACATCGCTGAGATCGTCAGGGACCTGACGCTCCTGCCCCCTTTCTTCCACTCACTGTGGCATCTCCTCCATGGGACCAACATGGAGCTATCGGTGTAGCTCACCAATAGCAGCTACGACAATCTATTGACTTCAAAAACAAATTACAACACCACAAAAAATTTATTGGAAATAATGTGTAGTGACATAATATCTGCGATGTGTTTATTGGAGGTGGTGTAACACTACCCTCGACCTCCTCGAAGTCATCTACAACAGAAAGAACACATCGACATAAGAAGTACGCACCTACATGAAATACAACGCTACAGAAAAAAGTTTTAACGAAGATATGGGCTTACATGTCAGACTCACCATTGGAGGCTGCTCTGGGTTTATGCAGGCTCCTAAACCTGCATCCTCTCGCCTCCAGCTACCAATCGTCAGCCAAAATTTCATACCATGAATGCTGCAACAACAAGGAAACTTTTTTCAGCCGTAAATATACTACTTAATTGTTAAACATATGCTATGGAATAAAAAATATGCTTCAATATCTAAACACTTGATATTAAATTTGTTTGAACATACTGGTTTGATAACAACATGCTACAAAATGTATGATGAACACTTGATACTAAATTCGTTTTAACGAAATCTGAACCGTCAGAACCGCTACGGTCGCAGGTTCGAATCTTGCCTCGGGCATGGATGTGTGTGATGTCCTTAGGTTAGTTAGGTTTAAGTAGTTCTAAGTTCTAGGGGACTGATGACCTCAGAAGTTAAGTCCCATAGTGCTCAGAGCCATTTGAACCATTTTGAACCGTCAGAGCAACGAAATAACGAATAATTACATCGAAATCTGAAGACTCAGATCAACGAGAAACACAAACACTTGCTATGAAAATATATACTTACTCAGTAATTCCTCTAAGCACTGCCTCAGACGTTTCCTGCTGCCACTGATGCTACTAATTCCGCTAGAAAACGCTAAACGCTTCATGCGGGTGTTAGATGATAACAATTCGACAAAAGAGATGGATGGATGGATGCACTAACAATGACAACAACTGAAGAGTATATTGGTACTGCCTGCCGATAAGGGGAATGCGACCGTCGTAATGAAGACCGAAGATTATGAGCAAAAGATCCGAGACCTATTAGATCCGACGGCGTACCGAAAACTAAGCGCAGATCCGACGCAGCGTATCACACGGAATACGAATCGATTAATCAAGGCGTCTTCTCTGCCGGCAGACATACAGAGAAACCTGCGCAACACAGAAGCCCTACCACCTCGGCTGTATGGATTACCCAAGATCCATAAGAACAACGTTCCACTGAGACCGATCGTTAGCGCTCCTGGCTCACCAACGTATAAACTGGCGAAACACTTGGCCTCTCTGCTCCAGCCACACGTGGGGAAGACGGACACATACATTAAGGACTCACGACATTTCATTGAGAAGCTGAAGAAACTGAAACTTGCACCAAACGACATCTTGGTCAGCTTTGATGTTGTTTCGTTATTTACGAAAGTGCCACTCAGTGACGCTCTGGAGCACATCGGTTCCATTTTCCCGCAGGACATCAGAAAGCTCTTCCATGCATGTCTCACCACGAGCTATTTCACGTGGAATGGAGATTTCTACGAACAGCTGGAAGGCGTCACCATGGGTAGTCCTCTCAGTCTAGTGGTGGCCAACTTCTTCATGGAACAATTCGAAGCACAGGCACTGGACTCGGCGACTTGCAAACCTAAGGTGTGGTACAGGTACGTCGATGATACTTTCGTGGTGTGGAGCCATGGTGAAGAACAGCTCGGTGACTTCCTAAGACACTTTAACAGCCTCCATGCCAAAATAACATTTACCATGGAAGTAGAAAAGGACAAGAAACTGCCATTTCTAGAAGTGCTGGTCACAAGGGAAGGCGAAAACCTGGGACACAGCGTGTATCGAAAACCGACACACACGGACCGATACCTGCACAAACTGTCAAACCACCACCCGAGCCAGAAAAGAGGCATGATTCATACGCTCGTAACGAGAGCAGGACGAATATGTGAACCGCAACACCTCAAACGAGAAATGCAACACCTGGAAACTGTCCTGAGGAGCAATGGGTACTCCAAAAGTTATATTAGAAGTGTAATAGAGGCAAACACTCGGCGAAGTAAGGAACCAGAAAAAGAAATATCGGGTACGGCCTTTCTGCCATACATTCTCAGAGTGACGGACAGAATCGACCGTATATTGCGCAAACATGGCGTAAAGACGATTTTCAAACCGACAAGGAAGATCAAAGAGTGTCTTAGATCGGCGAAGGAGAAAAGAGACCTACTTGCAATGTCGGGAATATACCGTATACCATGCACATGCGGAAAAATTTATGTCGGAATGAGTGGACGATCTATCAACACCAGGATCAAAGAGCATAAGCGACATTGCAGGTTGGGGCAGGTGGAGAAATCGGCCGTGGCAGAGCACGTAATAAAATTCGCCGACACGGAAGTTCTGGCTGTAGAGAAGCACTATCACACGCGCTTGTTCAGAGAAGCTGTAGAAATACAAAAACACGCGAACAGTTTGAACAAGAAAGGGGAAAGCCTTAAGGTCAACGGATCCTGGCTTCCCGTACTGCAGCGAACGACCGTCGCAGGTAGCAAGAGAAGAACCGCACCGGAAATGACCGCGGAGAAGCCCTCGGACGTTGGCGCGCCAGGTACACATAGTCTGCGCCCGCGAGCTCGGCTCCAGTTCACCACCGGCAATGGAGGGTGAAGCTTTGACAATGCCAGCCACTCGTGCTGGCGAAACGTCAGAAAAATCATTAGATGAACGTCGGCCGAAGAACCCGAGACAGAAACCAATAGGCAGTTTGTCAAGAAGTGGCCACGAAAGCCTTAACAATTTTGTGTCAACTGAAGGTAGTCTCAGACTACAGCAGAATGAAGATGAATGTGCATGGGGTAGGATTTATATAGACTAAAGCTCTGCCTGCTAGTTTGGTAGGAACCAACAGGACCACTTATACAGGGGAAAACCTTGGTCAGCAGATTTTGACATGTTAGGTGTTGTTGTCCTATAGAATGCACGTGCAACAGCAGTCAGTTCTTCTTTCTCCAAAAACGTATTGTTCACAGGGTCAATGTCCCAAGAATGTCTTTGTTAGCAGTCAGCAGTCCACCCCAGAACACCGGTTGTCGGCTGCATCAAATCCAAGGTCATCATTCTTGTGTTCGCATACAACTTCCCCAGATGCCTTTGAAGCAAGCACTTGTATATGGAGACAAGAAACGCACCTTTCTTTGTAGATCTTTCTAGGTAGGTCTTTGAAACTGCAGCAAAAGGTGTTCTGGCTCAAACTCGCTGGGGTCTTGGATGGATCAGAAAGGAAAAGCATCCTTCAGACAAATACAGGAAGTATATTGTTAAGTGAGCACTCTTTCCGGGAAATGACTTTGATGCGACCGCTGCAAGTTGATGGACCACATGAAAGTGAGACTGATGCAACAGCCACAAGACGCAACTTCTGGTCTGTGGGCTGTTGGGACTGGAACAAAAAAAAAAAAAAAAAGGTCCGCAAAAACTGGTCGCAGCCTCTGTCCTTAGGCAGTAATGCACATAACTACGTCATTAGCCAGCTTGACTCTGACACAAGGAGACGTAGGGTGACAGTGCACAGTGGTTGGCGAGTGTTTTACAACATGCAGGGAGTGCTCCCCCTCCTGTGGAAGATGCAAATGTTCTGTGATGCGCGTAGTTATGTTTTTTATTCTGTGATCTTTAACACTGTGTATTGCAATGTTTTTAACTTCGATTTCTTCGCAATACGTACGATTTACCATCTATTTCTGTGCTCGTGATCAGTGTCAGTTCAGTTGCCTGTGATTATTTCTACCTATTACAATGTTTTTAAATACCCATTTTTTTGGCGTTAAGTATGATTGCCAATTTACATGCACGACATCGGTTTAGTTTTTCGTGATTATTTCTACCTATGACCCCTGATAGGCTGGTAATTTCTCAGAGGGGGAGGGGTAATTAATTGATCAGGAGGCAGAAGTGGGGGAGGGTCCACCATCTTGAATAAATTAAAAATGTGCCAGAATGAACATTGTCTCACTATCCCAGTTCTTCCTAAATTAAGCTGTACCAACATTTCCACAGAGATTCTTCTTACCTTACCATTAATGATTATGCATATGGACTGAAATAACTCGAGTCCTAAAGTCTGGTTCAACATAGGTTTGCAGCTGGTAACACTTCCATAGGTTCCTCTCGCTAATACAATTGAGGGTGCAAAATGCTCAGAAGGTTTATTCGTGAAATTATGGCAGGTAGTGCGAGAGCAGGTCCCACTATTTCACAAGATGACCAGTTTATTAACTAACCACTCCCATTCAGCACTAACCTTTTTGCTGTCGTGAGTTTCCTCTTTTTGAAACAAATGACTACTACTATCACCTTATTGTAGCTGGGTACAAGCAATGTGTGTCAGAATGCTGGAAGTACAACTCACGCCTAATCACCTATTTATTTCAATCGTTTCCCGTTTTCTGACCCAACAGTAACTTCACTGCACAAGAGTTCTGACCTTCTCTAACCACCCTCTTCAGACAAACTGTAACGTGTGATTCTGTAACACTTCTGCAACTCCACTTCTTCTATTTCTGTATGCCTCCTCTTGTCTTCTGCAATCAATAACAAAATGGTTCAAATGGCTCTGAGCACTATGGGACTTAACTTCTGAGGTCATCAGTCCCCTAGAACTTAGAACTACTTAAACCTAACTAACCTAAGGACATCACACACATCCATGCCCGAGGTAGGAGTCGAACCTGCGACAGTAGCGGTCGCGCGGTTCCAGACTGTAACGCAGTCAATAACAACCACTGTACCTTTTCACTGACAAACTTTTCAGCATCCCTCACTGAATGGGATACACTTAGGCTACATAACATTGGTACTGTGCCTGCGTCCCTGATACTGGGAAGAAAACTGATATGTAAACGTTTGCTAAATTGGTCCTTTTTTCTAACATGTCTAAGTTAAAATAAAGACGTAAATTTTTAAAAGTAGGTTCCAAAATCAACTCTAATTTTAGTGGTAGCTCCTTTTGCACTTTCCCTAGCCTCTCCAGGTACTGATCCAGTGACGACAAGTTTACTCCTGGTCGCCCTGGAACAGCTTGCTACATAGCTTCGTGCAACTCTGATGCCTGTCTGTGTGTTTCCCAAATATTATTTTCCACCGACTGTAAGCACTTAGTTACCGCTACTTCCTTGTCCCATACTTCCACTTCAGTTGCAGTCACCTAACGTTCTGGTTCACCAGTTCCTCCACAGATTTCGCATAATTCATTACTTCTTTAGTCAGCTTGCTTAGTAACCGAGTATTGTTTAAAAATATTTCTCCAAACTTGCGATTTGCATGGTGTGCCACTTAATCGATGCCTTGTTGCCATTTACCCATTGTTTCACTACTTCCACCATGTCATTCATCCTCCTGATGTCCTCCTCATCAGCCATACTAAACACAGTTTTATAAAATTGATCTCTCGCACCGATCCAATGTCTCCTCCTCCTTGTATGCAGTATAATCCCAAAAACCTGTGTCAATTCTCCCCTCCACTTCTAGCAAGTCCTATGTATCGTCATTCATGCCTTCTTTAAGCACTCTTTGATTCTCCGCACGCTGCCGGAAACTGTCAAATGCGTCCTCTAGTCGTCTCACCACGGTTCCACATCTCTGATGCATTAAGTACCACCTGTATGACCTAGTGGTGACCGGTGACCACCACATTCTCTTGGTTTATGGTTTACAAACAGCAGGTGCTGGCTCTGCAATGCTTCCACTCCAATGATGACCAGTGGCTTGGCTACAGTTTGGAGCATCTTGTCTCCTGATGTACCTAACCTGATAACAGGGATACCCATTACGCTTTCCTCCCACTAAAATCCACTAATGAGTCACAGCACTTCATCTTGCCTACACTAGACATCATGCTATATGTATAACTAACACACATAAGACATAGATCTACTCGTATCTTCTATGTTTTAATACATATGGACTTTCTATCATTGGTTTGTCTAAAATCTCATACTCGCTCCTCTGCACCTTTTCTCTTACCTTTCCTTTCCAGTCTGACTCCCAAATTCCTGGGATAACTTCTGGACTCCCCCGAAACGGTTTCAAATGTCCTACATGTAACTATTATTCTTGTTGGCAACTGAATCTTGACGTTTACTGGTGACGTAGTTTCACAACTTTGTATGGCCCTTGATACCTTGCAATAAATTTCTTCGTCTTCCCTTTGGAGAGTAAGAGATCGATAACATTACCCATTCACCAACTATGCATAGTTGCATTCTTGCTGTATGGCTCACTGTTTGCTCTTGTTTTTTACAGTACCCACATATTAACCTTGTGGACCCTGCTCCATATTTACCTTATAGCCTTCACAAACACTTTCATCGATTCTTCTGTCTTATCCATCTTGATTTTTAACGTATTAAATAGCGAAGGCATCTTACGACCTTATACTACCTCATAAGGTGACACTTCTGCAATCGTGTGATGCTTTGAGTTGTATGCTGAGACCACATACCTTAAATAAATATCTAACATATTCCTTATAGTTATATGCGCCCTTTCCATTCTTCCATTAGCTTGAGGATGTGGAGGACTCATCCTCAATTTCTTCACACGTAATAGCTTACACAATTCCTTAACAAATCCAACAAAAAGTTGATTCCTTGATCTGTCACTATTATTTCATTTACTCAGATTAGATTAGATTAATACTTGTTCCATAGATCATGAATACAACACTTCATAATGATGTGGAATGTGTCAGGTTAATAAAAGATGTCTGTACAAGAAATTACATTACACAAAATATTGCATGACATAAATGTTTAAGTTGGTTTTTTTTCCGTCCCTCAATTTATATCCAAAAATTCAGCCAATGAGTAGAAGGAGTTGTCATCTAGAAATGCTTTTAATTTAATTTTAAATGTTGGTTGACTATCTGTCCGGCTTTTGATGCTGTTTGGTAGGTGACCAAAGAATTTTGTGGCAGCATAATTTACCCCTTTCTGTGCCAAAGTCAGATTTAACCCTGCATAGTGAAGATCATCCTTTCTCCTGGTGTTATAGCTATGCACACTGCTATTACTTTTGAACTGGGTTGGATTATTAACAACAAATTTCATAAGTGAATATATATACTGTGAGGTTACTGTGAGGATCGCTAGATCCTTAAATAGATGCCTGCAGGATGACCGTGGGTGGGCTCCAGCAATTATTCTGATTACACGTTTTTGAGCAATGAATACCTTTCCACTCAACGATGAATTGCCCCAGAATATGATGCCATATGAAAGCAGTGAATGAAAGTAGGCATAGTAAGCTAATTTACTGAGATTCTTATCACTAAAATTTGCAATAACCCTAATAGCACACGTAGATGAACTCAGACGTTTCAGCAGACCATCAATGTGTTGCTTCCAGTTTAACCTCTCATCAATGGACACACCTAAAAATTTTGAAAGTTCTACCTTAGCTGCAGACTTCTGTTCAAAGCCTATATTTATTACTGGAGTTGTGCCATTTGCTGTATGGAACTGTATATAATGTGTTTTATCAAAATTTAAAGAGAGTCCGTTTGCTGAGAACCACTTAATAATTTTGTGAAAAACATCATTTACAATTAAATCACTTAGTTCTTGGTTTTTGGATGTTATTGCTATACTTGTATCATCAGCAAAAAGAACTAACTTTGCATCTTCATCAATGTGGAATGATAAGTCATTAATGTATTTGAAAAACAGTAAAGGACCTAAGACCGAACCCTGTGGAACCCCGTACTTGATAGCCCCCCAGTTTGAGGAATCAGCTGTTGTTTTAACATTACATGAACCACTTATTTCAACTTTCTGCATTCTTCCAGTTAAGTATGAATTAAACCATTTGTGCATTGCCCCCCTCAAACCATAATGATTTAGCTTATCTAAAAGAATTCCATGATTTACACTCAGAACTTCAGTATCCAGTTGTTTACTGGTGCTTGCGCAACTGTTGATGCCTGTTGGTTGGGTATTGCGACCATTTCCACCTATCTTGAAATATGGTCTATAATCATGAGTCAATATTTATCCCTGCAGGTGTATTGTTGAAAGGACTTAAAACGTCAATCCAAAACAACTGAAATGATGCTAGTAATTCAGGTGACCTCTGCAATGGTACTCTCGCCCGACACAAATCCACTCTCTGCACACTGTATGCAATTCTGCACATTCTGGTCCACATCTGGCCTCCTATTCTTCCACCAGTACCTCTCTGCTACCCCCCCCCCCCCCAATGACCTGTTAACACGTGATCATGTTTCTCCTGTAATACTCTATCCCTCGACTTCGCGGCACTGCCACTTATGGTCCCAACTTGATTTCTGCACAGCAGCCCATCCCGTGTACAAAACTGTGATTGTTTACGAAAATGTTTACCTTTACCATACATCTTCTGTGCTGTCTGCCATTCCTTAAGCTCATTAGCACCTCTTTGCAACATGGCTACTTTCCTACTCAAGTTGTCTGCAACCCCTTATTTCTTTCCAGTGGTTATTTCTTTATATACAACCTCAAAATCAAACTCACTCAGTTGCACTTCCCAAAGTGTCAACCTAATGGATAGATCCTTCAACCTGAGCAACGCTTTCAATGCTGCATGATCTGTTATCACTCAAAACATTTTCCCGTAGAGATAATACTTGAAATAGGTGATTCCATAGATAAGGCTCGACATTTCCTTTTTCATTGTGGTATAGTTCCTCTCTGCTGAAATTCATTTATCATGATGTGTAAGCTCCCAGATCCCCCACAGAGTCTGTTATTTGACACAACATACAAGCAAGTGCATGATTCAACCATCACAGGACAGAATGAATTCTTTACTCAAATTCAAAAACACTAAACGTGATGTCAAAGCCACCTTCAGATTCTCAAAAGCACGTTGACAATCCTCTGACCAAACAAATCTTGAACCTTTCTTCAGCTATTACATTAATGGTCTGGCAAGATACGCAAATCCCTCTTCGAATATTCTGTAATAATTTACGACTTCTAGAAATGTTGTAGTTCCTTCATTGATTCAGGCAGCGGAAATTCACTTATAGATTTTACCAATTTTGGGTCTGTCTTAACCTCTTTCTTGCTAATTGTATGACCAAGGTTCCCACCTCTTTCAACAAAAAATTACACTTTTCTGTGCTTAACATTAAATTCATGGCCCTCAGTCTCAGGATTACTTCTCTTAGGCGTCGTATGTGCTGGTCCATATCACTCGCAAAGAGGGCTGTATCATCCAGATACATCACGTATGGCGTGCTTTCAGTCCTCTGAGAATGATATCCAACAAACTCTGAAACATCGCAGGTGCATTCTTTAATTCAAAAGGCCTACTCCTCTATTGATAGTGACTTACAGCGGGGAAAATATTGATTTTGGTCAGTCCTCCAGAGTGAATTTTAGGTGGTGGTAGCCACTCCTAAAGTACATCGTTGAAAAATTCATAATGTTCAGCAGAGGGTAGGTATCAGTTGTAGTCTTAGCATTCACATGTCGATAACTGCAACAAAACCTATATTTCTGTGATCCATTCGCTGATTTCTTGGATACAGACAATTCCAGCCCGCCGTGGGCTGTTACTTTCGTCTATAATTCCCTCTTTCAGCTGCTACTCGGTAAGTTCGTCCAGAATCGGCCGCAAGTACTTCGGGACTTTGTATCGTTTGCGGTAAACAAGTGGTTCATTTCCTGCTGGCGTTCGGTGCTGCGTAATATGCATTGCTGTCATTGGCCCTTTAAGAAAAACAAATCCCTAAATTCCAACACTAACTGCTCCACATGTTCCTTATCACTTCCATTTAGGTGCTTTATCTTCCCTCGTAATGCAGTTTCAGTGGCATTGAGTGAGTGTCCATGGCTGACACCTCTTGTGCCCCGATCTTTCTCCTCCATTTTCAGCTTTGGATGGTAAATTTAGGTAACCTGCGTTGTTTGATTCTTATGGTACTGTTAACGCAAGAATTCAGGAAAGAAATACATTTTAAATCCTGAATGTAAATTTTGTTAAAAAAACTAAGTTTCATATAAGTTTTGTTGAAGAGCTAATTTTATAAATGTACTGTCTAATTCCAAATTTAATCAACAACCGCTTTGTTAACCTTAAATCCTTGACGCTAAAGTTATCTACAAAAGCAGGTACCCTTTTTTCACCATTTACCTCTTGTATGCATATAAACAGTTCTTTTCACTAAGCAATCCACCTGATCCAATACATCGTTTACTTCCAACCGTTCTACCACACACAACATCCCTACCAGTAAGTTAGATATAACATTAACCCAAAGTGAACTGTGTCAACGGAATCTTAGTGTGATTGCTTGCAGTTTAAATGGCTCGTCATATGTGATAGACTCACCCACGACATTCCTACACTGGTAGCAGTTTCCCCTAACTGAAACATTTTTCTGTCAGGCTCCATCATGTGCTGGCGAAGATCGATTTTGGCACAATGCTGATGCAAGAAATCCAACCTAAGACTCGTCCCATTTCCCTCACTCACATGTGACACAATCTCTACACATCGTCCGAACTGAAGTGTACCCAGGTATAAATCTATCTCCACAGATGCCTACAGTATGACATCTCTATCCTCCACTCCATGCAGTGTACACTGTGGTGGGTTCCATTATTTATATGTCATCACAGCACCACTGGGAACCGACACATGTGCTACTCTGTCCAATAAAATCCCACAATTCTTTACCCCTACTGTTCCAATGATCGCACAATCCAATTCTTACTGGGAATTACCATAGGTAAACCTTGCCTTGGGTTCCCTTTGGCCTTTAATAGCTGCTTCTTTCCCAGTCTCCTACCCCTGAAACTATTGTTACCATTATGGTGACCTCTACCGTTCTTCCACTGTCCTGTGGCTGGTGGCATTGCTTCTGCTCATGCCCCGTCCATTTACCCCTGTAAGAACTGATACCTCTGCTCAGCCCCCAAAAAATTACGTCATTCACCATAGCACTTTCTCCCAATCACTTATATTCATCATCCTATCCGCAAATTCTTCTGCTGATTTTACATGCTTCTTTGTTACCACACTTCTCAGACATGTCTGCTTGTATTATCATGCTCATTCATGTGCTTATATTTATGTCATTAATTATTTTGCACCCTGTGTACAGACATGTACTTTTACAGGTCTAATTCAACAAGGATGGGAGAGGTAGGCTGCCTTGGCCTTATGGTGGTGGTGGTTAGTGTTTAACGTCCCGTCGACAATGAGGTCATTAGAGACGGAGCACAAGCTCGGGTTAGGGAAGGATTGGGAAGGAAATCGGCCGTGCCCTTTCAAAGGAACCATCCCGGCATTTGCCTGAAACGATTTAGGGAAATCACGGAAAACCTAAATCAGGATGTCCGGAGATGGGATTGAACCATCGTCCTCCTGAATGCGAGCCCAGTGTGCTAACCACTGCGCCACCTCGCTCGGTTTGGCCTTATGGTAGGAACCACCCCAGCATTTGCCTGAAGTAATTTAGGGAAACCACAGAAAACGTATGTCAGGACAGACATATGAAGATTGGAGCCTCCAACCTCCAAGGTACAATGCCACTCCGTTTAAAACAATGCTACCTCATTCGGTTTATCCATCGTGTACAACACTGTTTTACAAAGAACAGCAAAAGCTAGTGCTACACTGTTTATTTTTTCTCATTCCCATACAGCGTATACACTACACACACTGTGCTCACATTATTTCGTAATGTAACACTACAACACTATCAGCTGACATCAGGACCATAGCGATGATGTCTTGTTTCCATTTTGTGTACCACAACTTGCCATTTGCTAGCCTAAAAAGCTGAGTCAACAGGTCTTCATAACGAGTGCGATGCGAGCTCAGAAAGTGCGTAAGATGATGTATTACACTTGTAGCTTTGGTAGTATGTTTTTTTAGAAAATAAAAAAGAAGGAAAAAGCACAGAGTGAAATTGTTATGTGAATTGACACGTTTTATTATCGTTATTATTATTGATATGTGTTACATTTTTAACCAATCCCATGCTCTGTGTTATCTACGTAATTCTGCAATGTACAGAATGTAATCCTTCACAGGTAGTTTTCAATTATCTCTTTAAATAAGTACGTTTTACTAATACCTTTCATCTTCTTGGTCAATTTGTCGTACAGTTTGAGTCCTTAGTAGAAAATTCTTAAAAGTTTTATGTTTGCTTCTGAATGTTTTCTTTGCTTTTACTCAGGTGTAGCTTTTCAGCGTTATAAGTGCAAGTTTTCTAAGGATAATAATATTAAGCGTAAGTTTCATTTTTTCTAACTTCCTATCTGTACGATGTTTCAAAAGAGAATTTTAACTTTTGAATGTCAGTGGAACCTTTACATTTTAATCTGAATGTCTGGGTAATATAACTTTATGCTCACTACCAGCTGTGTATAACCATTATTTCTTCTGCATATGAAACTTATGATGTAAGTACCTATGTGCATTTTTACATACACTGTATGCACATGTAACACATGTGAAAAAAAGTTACTCTGTAAACTTAATACATAATCTCAGTGTCTATATTTCCAACTGCACGACCGCTGAACTAAATACCATCAGAACAAAAATATAATCTTATTTGCTAACCATTGTACCCTAAGTGCACAAAACAATGTTCAATTCTGGCCCTAGTAAACACTTTTGCTTACCTGTACTCAAGCAGACAAACTGCTTTACCTTGCCACAGCCTGCCTTAAATAAATTACACTGCCTTGCTATTATTTAATTAATTTTGCCATGTGCCAGCTAGACAAACAGTTAACAGTTGGACTTGTGAACTGCAATGCTAGTATGAAGTACTTTTCTTTTAAAGGTTTTGATAACATTTGGGACCTGGAGGCTCAATGTCAAATAATTTGAAAAATAATTAGTATTGCTTAGCAAAAAAAAGAACATTCTGTCATCATTGGACATTGTTATTAACAAATAGATGAAATTTCGAAATAGACAGTACATTTAGCTCTTCAACAAAACTTATATGAAACTTCATTCTTTAAACAAAATTTACACTCAGCATTTAAAATGTATTTCTTTCCTGAATTCTTGTGTTAACAGTACCATAAGTATCAAACAACGCAGGTTACCTAAATTTACCATCCAAAGCTGAAAATCCCAGTTGCTTCAAAGCTAGTGCATGTGGGTGTATATTTTTTTTCATTGACAAATTCCAAATTACCATAGCTGCATATCGAAATTAGGTCTGTGTACCTGTACACATGGCTGCTTCCAACAACGCTCGACAACAAAGTCACCCTCTCTCAAACAAACTGGCTACGTGACAATAGCAAAAACTTTGAAATCCGGAGAACCCCCTTTTTATATACGCTCCAGAAAAGTGTTATCTGTGGACAGTCACGCATACCAAACTGTCACATTAAATACTGTAAAAATCTTTCATGCTGTTTTCAGTTTTATGTTTATTGTTTTTGGTGAATGTAAGTTGTCTAGCTCTTGGTTAGATTTAGATTATATTTACTTTCATCCCAATTGATCCT
This sequence comes from Schistocerca americana, assembly GCF_021461395.2. Taxonomy (NCBI): domain Eukaryota; kingdom Metazoa; phylum Arthropoda; class Insecta; order Orthoptera; family Acrididae; genus Schistocerca; species Schistocerca americana. The sequence goes on along the minus strand of NC_060119.1, from coordinate 1,179,704,384 downwards.
TAGTGAGGAGGTCCTCCAGGATGTGGAACATGTTAGAAAAAACATGGTACATGACAAATACTTACAACTAAAGCAAATAAACCAATGTACCTTCCACAAGTACCAAGTGCAATGATTGTCCTTTTTTTAATGAACACTACTAAAGTGCTTACCTTATTCGAACACCGCTTGCCTCCAAAACTTACCAAGGTTAGAGCAAAGTCTACAAAGAAGCCATGGATTACTTGAGGAATAGGGGTATCTTGTAAAACAAAAAGAAAACTGTATCTGTCAATCCGAAACATTTCCAATGTTGATGCTATGGCACATTATAAGAAATACTGCAAAATAGTAAAGACTGTAATACGGATGTCAAAGCAAATATATTACAAGGAAAAGATAGTCATATCAGATAACAAAATAAAGACAATATGAGATATAGTGAAGGAGGAGACCGGTAGAACCAGACATGAAAAGGAACAAATAGCATTAAGAGTAAATGATGCATTGGTGACAGATGTGTATAGTGTTGCAGAACTTTTTAACAAATATTTTATAACTGTCACTGAAAAGATGGGGTTGTTAGGTTCGGTAGATGCTGCTATGGAATACCTCAGACCAGACATTTCAAGTAACTTCCATAATATGAATTTGACCCTCACTACCCCAACAGAAATAATGTCCATCATAAAATCATTAAAATCAAAAACATCAAGTGGGTGTGATGAAATATCAGCAAAGTTAATTAAAGAATGTGATTCCGAGCTAAGTAACATATTAAGCTATCTGTGTAACCAGTCGTTTATCAGTGGAATATTTCCTGAATGGCTGAAATATGCTGAAGTTAAGCCACTGTTTAAGAAGGGAGATAAAGAAATAGCATCAAATTTCCGTCCAATTTCACTGTTGCCAGCATTCTCAAAAATTTTCAAAAGAGTAATGTACAGTCAGCTTTATAACTATCTTATCTCAAATAACATACTGAAAAGTCACAGTTTGGATTTCTAAAAGGTTCTGACATTGAGAAGGCTATCTACACTTAGAATGAAAATGTGCTTAATTCATTAGACAAAAAATTGCAGGCAACTGGCATATTTTGTGATCTGTCAAAGGCATTTGACTGTGTAAATCACAATATCCTTTTAAGTAAATTAGAGTATTATAGTGTAACAGGAAATGGTGCAAAATGGTTTAAATCTTATATCTCTGGCAGGAAACAAAGGGTGTTATTAGGAAAGAGACATGTATCAAGCAATCAGGCATCATCCAACTGGGAGCTAATTACATGTGGGGTCCCACAAGGTTCCATTTTGGGGCCCTTACTTTTTTTTGTGTATATCAATGACTTTTCATCAGTAACATTACCAGACATCGAGTTCGTTTTGTTTGCCGATGATACAAACATTGCAATAAATAGCAAATCTAGTGTAGTGTTAGAAAGGTCAGCTAATAAAATATTTGTGGACATTAATCACTGGTTGCTAGGCAATTCTTTGTCACTAAACTTTGAAAAAACACACTACATGCAGTTTAGAACTTGTAAGGGATGTCCCACGATGACAAGAAGATAGAAGAAGTGGACAGTGTTAAATTCTTGGGATTACAGCTTGATACTAAATTCAACTGGGAGGAGCACACCACAGAACTGCTGAAACGTCTAAACAAATCTCTGTTTGCAATGCTAATTTTGTCAGACATAGGGAATATAAAAATGAAAAAGCTGGCATACTATGCTTACTTTCATTCCATAATGTCATATGGGATTATTTTTTGGGGTAATTCATAAAGCCAAGCTAAAGTTTTCCGGGCACAAAAACGTGCAGTAAGAGTTACATGTGGTGTGAACTCAAGAACATCCTGCAGAAGCCGGTTTAGGGAACTAGGGATACTAACTACTGCCTCCCAATATATTTATTCCTTAATGAAATTTGTCATTAAAAATATATCAATTTTTCAAACCAACAGATCAATTCATGGAATCAATACTAGAAATAAGAATAATCTTCACAAGGATTTAAAGTCACTTAGTCTTGTACAAAAAGGTGTGCATTATTCATGGACACACATTTTCAATAACTTGCCAGCAGCCATAAAAAGCTTAACAACCAATGAAATTCAGTTTAAGAGAAGCCTAAAGGATTTATTGGTGGCCAACTCCTTCTACTCCATTGGTGAATTTCTCAGTAAAACCAACTGATTTGTATATAAGTACAATATAACTTCTGCACAATTTCAGTGCAGTAATGTGTTCATTGAAAATTTGTATGTGTGTGTGTGTGTGTGTGTGTGTGTGTGTGTGCGTGTGTGTGTGTGTGTGAGTGAGTGAGTGTGTGTGTGTGTGTATGTGTGTGTATGTGTGTATAAGTATAATCTAACTTCTGCACCATTTCAGTGCAGTAATGTGTTCATTGTACATAAGTATTATAGTAGTTGTATTACATGTTTACTAGCTTATAAATAAATAAAAACTTTTTTATTTTAAATTCAGTGCATTAGTATTTGTAAAATGACTCTTTCATATAGTGTTCATTAAAAAATGACGATCATTCCACTTGCGACCTGTGGTATGGTCCACTAGCTTATTTGTTTTAGTTGTAAATATTTGTCATGTATTGTTGTTCTTCTGACATGTTCCACATCCTGGAGGACCTCCTGACTATGGATCAATTGGAATGAAAGTAAATCTAATCTAATCTAAACTATATGAAAGGATCACTTTACAGCACTCAGTTACAATGATCACATTAATGCACTGAATTTAAATTTTTTTTTAAAATTTTTAGTTATAAGATAATAAACGTATAATAGAACTACTACAATACTTATTTACAATGAACTCATTGCAGAAGTTAGATTGTACTTTAGATATATATTCTTTGTATATATATATTCTCAGTAGAATCAACAGATTTTTTGTTTGTATGTGTGTGTGTATATATACTGAGAAATTTATCAGTGGAGTAGGAGTTGGCCACCAATAAATCCTTTCAGTTTCTCTTAAACTGAATTTCATTGGTTGTTAAGCTTTTTATGGCTGCTGGAAAGTTATTGTAAATGTGTGTTCCTGAATCATGCACACCTTCTTGTACAAGAGTAAGTGGCTTTAAATCCTTGTGAAGATTATTCTTATTTCGGTATTGATTCCATTAAACGAGCTATTGGTTTGAAAAAGTGATATATTTTTAATGACAAGTTTCATTAAGAAATAAAAATATTGGGAAGTAGTAGCTAGTATCCCTAGTTCCCTAAACAGGCCTCTGCAGTATGTTCTTGAGTCCACACCACGTATGACTCTGATTGCACGTATTTTTGCATGGAAAAATTTTTCTTAGCTTGATGAATTACCCCAAAAAATAATCCCATATGACATTATGGAGTGAAAGTAAGCATAGTATGCCAGTTTTTATTTTTATATTCCCTATGTTTGACAGAATTCACATTGTAAATAGAGATTTGTTTAGACACTTCATCAGTTCTGTGGTGAGCTCCTCCCAGTTGAATTTGTTGTCAGGCTGTAATCCCAAAACTCTAACACTACCCACTTTTTCTACCTGCTTGTCATCATCTGCTAGGCGTATACTCGTGGGACACCCCTTACAAGTTCTGAACTGCATGTAGCGTGTTTTTTCAAAGTTTAGTGACAAAGATTAATGTCCACAAATATTATATTAGCCGATCTTTCTAAGACTACACTTGATTTGCTATTTATTGCAATGTTTGTATCATTGGCAAACAAAGCAAACTTGGCATCTGGTAATGTTACTGATGAAAGGTCATTGATACACATATGAAAAAGTAAGGGCCCTAAGATGGAACCTTGTGGGACCCCACGTGTAATTAGTTCCTAGTTGGATGATGCCTGATAATTTAACACATGTCTCTTTCCAAATGACATCTTTTGTTTCCTGCCACAGATATAAGATTTAAACCATTTTGCAGCATTTCCTGTTACACCATAATATTCTAATTTACTTAAAAGGATATTGTGATTTACACAGTCAAATGCCTTTGACAGATCACAAAATATACCATTTGCCTGCAATTTTTTGACTAATGAATTAAGTACAGTTTCACTGTAAGTGTAGGAAAACTTCTCTAGAAATCCGAACTCCGACTTCAACAGTGTGTTATTTGTGTTATGAAGCCAATTGTATATTACCTTTTCTAAAATTTTCGAGAATGCTGGCATAACACATCTGTCACCAATGTATAATTTACCCTTAATGCTATTTGCCCCATTTCATGTCTGGCTCTACCAGTCTCCTCCTTCCCTGTATGTCATATTGACCTTATTTTGTTATCTGATATGGCTATATTTTCTTGCAATATATTTGCTTTAATGTCCATATTACAGACTTTAATATTTTGCAGTATTTCTTGTAATGTGCTATAGCATCAATATCATAACTGTTTCGGATTCACAGATACAGTTTTCTTTTTGTTTTACAACATATCTCTATTGCTTGAGTAATCCATGGCTTCTTTGTAGACTTTGCAGTAACCTTGGTTAGTTTTGGGGGGAACTGTTCAAACTAGGAAAACACTTTATTCATTCCATGAGCACTGTAAACATCACTTCAGTGAATGTCTCTGAGGAGAGTCCTAAAATAATCAATTTGTGGATTAATGATTACCCTGTTGAGTTTAGATTTAACAGATTTTATATCCTACTCAATTTTAACAGTTAACAGAAGGAACTGAATGTCAGGGTCTGAGAGGCCATTGACTATTGGTTTTGTAATATAATTTTGTTTGGTGGACTTTTCTAGAAAGATATTATCAATGACTATGTGTGAGCAATTGGCTAGCCTAGTTGGGAACTTTACAGTGGGAATTAAGTTGAATGATAGTGTTACTAACTCAAATAAGTTCTTATTGGGAGAGTCTGTAAGGGAATCTACATTGAAGTCACCAGCAACAACTATGTATTTGTTTTTGGTTGTTAAATGGCCCAGTACAACTTCAAGGTGGTTTATGAGCAGATTAAAGTTACCTGCAGGTGCTCAATATACACTTTATATTATGAAGGATTTTTTATGAAGTTCTATTTCTGTTGCACATGCTTCCATGTGCACTTCTAGGCAAAATTTAGGAATGTCTACGTTTTCAAATTTATGACAGTTCCTGATGAATGTCGCAACTCCTTTCTCCATTTCTGCTTTACAGAAGTAAGATGCTCACCTAAATCCTGTAACTTTTAATAGTTCTATACCAATGGTCACATGATGTTCAGAGAAGCAGATTATGTCAGCTGGGTTTGAGGACTCTAATTCATCTACGCAGATAATTAATTCATTAATTTTATTTCTCAGTTCTCGAATATTTCGATGCAGTAAAGATAGCTGATATTTCACATTGACTGAGTTAAAATTGGGTAGAGTTGAAATTTCTGCTGATTGTTTAAAATTCTTAACCAACAGCTGTTTATGCTGATGTAATAAGCTAAAATTGTGTTTTTTTTATTTCTTTCTCAAACTGAAGGTTTGTCTCAGGACTAACCTCTCTTAAAACTTGTTTTTCCTTCCGTCCTCTCTACCCTAAAAAGGGTCTTTTCTGAACCCTGTAACCACTGGTATTTCATCATTCATGACAGTGTGTCCTCCCTTTAACTTTCCTGCTATTTTCCCAGCCAGTTAACCTTCCCTTTCCCGCTGAGGTGAAGGCCATGCCTAGTGTAATCCCACCTACTGAGAGAATCAACAGGAACCACACCAATTTGTGACCTTACGTATGACATAAGCATCTGTTCCAACACCAAATTAACTCTCCTGACAGAAGAGTTCAACTGAGGTCGGTCATGGCGCCCAAGAACAGATACAAACTCTAGTATGCTTTGATGCTGATGTAATCTTTGCAGGTCACACTCTATACTGCACCCAGCATCTCTGTCAGTACTATTACCTGGCCCACCCACTATAACAATGGTGTCTTCCTTAGTGAAATCTTTGCAACGTGATTCTAATCCTCTGTCACCTGGTCCAAAGTAACATTAGGTTTAAAAAAATTGGTGAGCCAGTATTCTGTTCCTAGTTCATCCTGCAAATGTTGGCCAACACCTCTTCCATGGGAACTACCTAACAACAACACTTTCTTCCATGGTCATGAGCAGAGTTGTTTGTTCAGTCATTATCAATGTTACTTTTGATGTATGCAGCTGACTGATGGCTGTCCTTACATGGTGCAGTTAAATCCCCAATTATTTTGAGGAGATCTGTACAGTGAGCTCGACTACTCTTTTTGGTTCTTATTCTTCTGATCCTTTTTTATAATTTGGAAACTGTGTTCATAGTTTTTGCATTTGTTCACCAGAAAAGAATTCCATAGCTACTAAATGAGTGTACATTTGAACGTTTCGTAACTAAAAGACATATCTGTTATTCACTCATGACAGGACTTTAAGGGCATTGTATATTGATGACATATGTTTGCAAGTAGCTTTCTGTGTTCACGCCACTTTAACTAAGAATCAGTATTCTTCCCCAGAAATTTTGTGTTTGTTACACAGTCTACAGAGATAGCATCTAAATTTAATTTAACTGCGTCATTTCCCTCTCCAAACCGAAATTCATGGCATTTATTTTCTTTATGTTCAATGTAACTTTACTGCATACTGACCAAGTGTAAACATTGTTTGCTTTCTTGGCAAGGAGTTTTCTTGTTTTATCAGTGGCTATAATATTGCTGTCATCAGCAAAAAAATGTTTGTTCACCACGACTAACACTATTAGGAAAGTCATTGATGTATATCAGTAACAATATTGCCTCTAATACGTTACTCTGAGGAAATGAGGTGAACAGCAACAGTGATCAATCACAAAGAAGTAGGAAGTTTTAGTTTGGAAGTGTGGTTCATTAAGAATATGTACTTTGTTTCTATGTGCTATTTTACAACAGATCAGGGAGCATATGAGATCAAGTACCACGAAAATTACTGGCAATAATCGCAAAATACAATAGAGAAATGTTTTCAAGGAGAAAATTACATTTATTGGTAAAGTAATTTGTTCATTCGCCAACTCGCCTCACAATAACATCACTTCATTGCAGATGACAAGCTACATAAAGACCTACAGAATGTCCTACAGAACTGAACATTCTAGAGAATAAGTCAACAATCACATAGATAAAAAATGTTTTACACCAAATTGCATTCTAATGGTTATTTCTTAAAACGTGTTTACTTTTTAAAGACATGAATTAAAAAAAAACCACTGATGATGGTATAAAGGTGCCGAAAGATATTTGGAGCTCTACTTTGAGGATATTAAAATTAATAAAGGTAATATCTAGAATATATTCACAAATTTAAAAGATCATAGGTGTACCTATCGCTCCTAGGCGAGATATATTGTTCATTGAATATTGTCTTTGGCGAATGAAAGGTGACAAAGATATATGCCATGAATTTCATAAAAATTTCTGGTGGATGAATCATGTAATTATAAATTATTGTTTTAAAATTTGCCTCTATCTGAAAGAATAGTCACTACTAACGTGATTAGTTGGAGCACGACGCAAATTACTGTGTAGAATGGTAAAAGGTGGCACTTTCTTACTGATGTGACAGCAAGACAACCTGGCGTTGGGAAGAGTAGAAGAGGCCTGCACAAGCGTCTAAGATGGAGTAGTGGGCTGGCAGAGCATAGACTGTCTTGTGGATGGTGTGACATCAGGTATAGGAGTGCTCGATCTCTACATTTATAAGCTGTTATAATACTGAATTTTATTATGTACTAATACTCAATCGTATAAACAATCCAAATTACCCAGAATGCTACAGTGCTTTAATTCTAATTGATTATTCAACGTTGATTTGCGCACTTTCTTTTTATATGTAAAACTTCCTACTCCTTCTAAAGTATTCAAAATATGGCTTTTTTCATTTCTATGAAGTATTTTTAAAATATTCTGAAGGTTTTGTAATGCTGTGTCCCACTTCGCATAAGTGTGTTGTTAATTCAGAGTGGCGGTTAGTTAATTTAAGAATGAGAATACTTTAAAAAAGCATAGCTTTTGCCAGACGACTTGTTTATCATTCCCAATATCTCTATTAACCTTTGGTTTGGAAGAAATTCTTTTTGAAGAGTTCAGTTTCCTTCGCCAGTGTACTAATAGCTTTACTTTACAATCTAAAGCATTACTGAAACAGCGATCAGTCTTTCTCATACCTTAAACAGAAACCACTGGTCAACAACATTTTTGTTTCATTGCTATCAGCAGTTTTCTTACGTAATTTAGAAGTTTGGTTTTCAGATGTAAGGTCTGTTCCTTTCTGAAGCTCCAGTTTTTTTTAAAGCATCAGATGTCACAATTTCATGTTTCTATTATTAAATCAAAACGTAAGTGCATATATATTTGATTCAAGTCTCTTGAACTTAACTGAGTAATACAGATAATATTAAATTAAACACTAATTAAATAGAAACACAGTCTGAATCTATTAAAAACATACTTGAAAAAGTACAATCATGAAGAAGGTTATAGTTTGATAAAACTGACTTATAAATAACTAACACACTCTATTATTGAGGCAGACATTTTCGATTGGAGTGCTTCTGTTTGTGGACTATTTCAGGGAGATTTCGTTTAATATTCTAGCAATAGTCTGTCATTATATGTTGGTCCAGCTCCCCTATATCGCTTTTTCAGAGTCTTGAGGTCTTGATGGATCCGTTTGCTTTCACTGACGTTCCTTAATTTGGCGCTGAATTTATCAAGATGACTGTGTAGGAAATAGAATTTGACACTCACAGGACATCCCAGGACATATCAGCTATGAGACTTCCATAATCAGCACCTTCTTTTATTACCAAGAAAATTTTCCATTACTGCTACAAATGACACCCATGGAGCCTTTTCCTTGATGTTCATCTTTGTGATAAATTCTTTTCACGTGCAAGTGCCCCAATCTGGGGTCCATTAACCACTCATACCTTGATCTTCCCAAGGGTCAAAGCAGAAAGAGCACTGACTACATGTTGGAAACATTCACTGTCTCTATCTAATGCTTTAACAAACCGTTTAATCAAACCTAGTTTGATATGGAGTGGTGGGAAAAATTATCTTTTCTCAACTGGCAACTGGACCCTTGACAATACTTGGCATACTGGCTTGCATAGTCTCACTTGAGTGTCACTCCTCCTTGTTGGCAGTACCTATCTCGTTCTCGGCTGTTCCACATGCAAAGCAAGCAGGAATACTTCGTAAGTCCTCTCTGTTGACCTAGCAGAAAATTAACCATTTTTAGCTCCATGCATAATGTCCTGGTATTTTGATAGGCTAATCACAGCCCACGTATCATTACGCTTCTCTTATAAATGCATAAAATGACCCACTGGCGCAGGTGAATAGACATGTCCATTATGTATTAGAACACACTTCAGACTGCATTTGAAACTGTCTACAAATAAACACCAGTCACCTGCGTTGCACAATGTAATTCCTAATACCTGGAGCAGACCTGAGACATTATAGCCGTAACCAATGTGTTTTCTATGTAAAATATAAATGAAAGACCTTTACCCGATTTCGGTAATATGACACTTTTACAGTATCACTCAGCTGTGTGTTTGAAGAGACTCAAATCAGGCATAAGGGTATTCAGCTCCGGCTGGTTAAGCTGATGAGAAATTGTGGACTGTGAAGTATTAGACGAATACAAGTCAAAGTCGATTTCTTTGCCTGTCTTCGCATTTTGTTCGCTGTCCACACCTGCAGATAGAGAAACCCTGTAAAAACTGGGTGTAGAAGCTCATCAGAGTGCATGGTATGTCTGACTGGTGAGGGGATGTTAGGATATGGTAGTTTAAATCTGTTTTTTCTTGCCAGTTCCCCTTTTATTAACGATACAAAAATAGCAGTCTCTTATGTGATCCACAGCTTCTCGCCAGGACATGGGGATCCCGAAAGGTAAACCCTTACACTTTTCATGCAGCAATCCGTCACAGTTGTGACATAGAATATGAGGGGCTCATGCTTTGTCTCGGCCACCAGGAATAAGTCCAAATTACGCCTTATAAGTTTGCCTCACAAAGGATGTTATATTACGTCTTTGACAAATAAGGGTGTAGTACCCACAAACATGATGGAAACTGTCTGGGTGATTGTTACATTGATATCTTAGTAGCCACAATTAAATTATGTCAGATCTGGAAGCAAAAACTTACAGCATCATAACCCTGTCAATAACATAGAGATGTAAACAATTAATCTGACCATAATAGCTGGAATGGAAAAGTTTGAATTGCATGAAACTGCATGAAAACCAGAGCATGAAGAGCAAAATTGATATCAGGTTTGAGATCAGCATGTAACGCCGGAAATGCATATCCTCCTATTTCCATCTATTGCACTGCAAATTTTTTCCTTATTTTGTTACCTGAAGATATAACATTGCTGTGTCTTTGTATATTGTAATTGTTTTACTATTTGTATATATATATATATGCATTTATGTCGATGTATAATTGGTTTGTTTTGTGAATATTATTTGTATTCATACACTGGGTCTGGCCTAGGGAAAACTATGCTATCGAACGAATACATCGATAGGTCGCGTGGAGGACCAAAGTGTTTAGGATCTTTGGTAGTGTTAACTCTGTCGCGTGGAGCGCGGGCAGAGGGGAGTCTGGCTGGAGTAGTGCAGTGGAGCAGGTGTGTTGTGTGACGCTCCCACGAGTTGCCGCGCTTTCAGGGTTTGGCAGCATGTAATTGAGCTCGAATTGCTGTGATAGTTTCTGACACGGTGTCGCGGACGGGAAGCATTAGCTGGCGCACATCAAGAGCCCGTTTCGCCTGGTGACCGTGTCGAGAAGAAGGCGCGCCAACATCCAGCTTCTGCAACAGCGACGGCCGACAATGAGTAACCGTCGTCACCTGCTCGACCGACGATTGCAAACCTTCAATCAACCAACAAGGAAGACTGGAAGCACGTAAAGTTTTAGAACTGTATGGCAGACCTCAGCTTTTAAAATTGTTGCATCACAAAATTACAGCAACTTAGCATGAACCTTCGTTGCTCATTGTCCCAGTTGCATTGCCAAGCAGGGTCCCTTCCTTTTCCGAAATGAACCCGAGTGTCGTTGAAATTCAGACGCCAGCGTTGAAGTAATATCATTCCATTTCACTGCTTTAATTTCAAAGTTTAGTTAATGTATTCATAGCTGGGTACAGTATTTAGATTATGCAAGCACAAATTAAGAGTGCGAGTTTTGTTACAATATTTTAACTTACCTGTGACTGCAGCTCGGCCTGGTACGTACTACATGTTACTATTGTTAATTGTTCAGAATCATTTAATTCATGTTCAAAGTTAAATCTCTTATTTCTAAATTGCGTAGATTCAAGTAGCTTTTGAAATGATTGTTGAGGTAGCCCAAGACTAACCGTATTTTACTGAATTTCTATGTGCTTCAGAAACAAAGCTCACTATTAATTTCAGTCACTAAATTAACTTTCAATTTTCCGGTTTTATTAATTCTTTTGCTAAATTAAGTCAGAGTGTAGCGAAATTTATTACTTCTGACAAACACTCCGTCTTCACACAACATGTGTCAACCTTCAGTTGCCACGCTTTCAATGTTAATTATATGTGCATTAATCTTTCATTTTCAGTTATTATAGTAGTTGTCCATAGGACATTAAGAATCAATAAAAAAATGTCATGCAACCGAGAATTTGAAAAAAAGTACGTGTATCAGTGTACTTCAGACTTTTTGGATTTACATAGTACTATCACTTTATTCTCTTTTATTCTGTTAAGGCCCGTGTCTACTGGCTAGCAACTATTGCAAGTATTTACAGAAGTGGTTTCACTAGAGTCACTTCGTGAGATAGCCCAGTGGAAGATTACAGTGTCATGTTTAAAAACCAGAGCAGCTGCCATCGCCATCATATATTATTACACATATCAACAAAAATTTTGCGTCACGCGTTTTTTTAATTCGTAGCACAGAAAACAAAAATTAACATTTTTGTCCATATCACCGAATTAAAAAAATTAATAGAAGACATTTGTGTAACGACAAAATTGCATGTTCACGATTTTTCACTGCAGTCCCGAGCAAAAGTCAATACGTTGTGGAACGTGTCCCTGTTCGGCTGCAGGACTGAATATGCCATGACATATCATCGATGAGACCATTGAGTCAGATCTGGTCCAAATTGTTCGATTCTTCAATGACGAATCTGCGGAAGTCGCGCAGAGTACGACATCCTCGACGTCCAGAAATAGCTCTTTTCAATCGATCCCACATGTTCGATAGGGATCATGTCCAGGAAAGAGGCAGGCCACTCCTTCTGGTGATCCTAGCATGCTGAAGGAACGTGTAAACGAGGGCGGTGCAATGCGCACGCGGGGTACCACCAGGGGTCTAGATCAGTTCCGCTCCGAGCGCCAAGCGGGGAGGTTCTTGTTTATGCCTCTTGCCGTCACGTCGCTTGTGTGGAGTTTTCCTCCTTAAGTTACGTTGTGCAAGACGCGACAGTTGGCTGCGACTGCGACGCTGCCCCCTCCTCTTTTCCCACCCTGGCAGACGGCGACACGGCCGCAACACGACAGGAGTCGTCGCTGTTTCCCAAGCTCCGGTCGGCGGCGGCGGATTCAAACACATCAGAAAAATAAGAATTCCGATTTTCTTGCTGTAAAAAATACTGTATGTTAATGCAACAAACTTACATCGGCTCCCAGAGTTAGTTTTTCGATACAGATTCTCCTTTTACTTTACAAAATTGAAAAGTATCTCTTCCGGTTTTGCGTGTTTTTTTTTCGCTGTATATTACTTCTCTATCAATTGTGAGGAAAGTAAAAGGCACAAAAAATTGATGTTTGCGTATCTTACAGTTTCACATCACAGCTTGATAATGAGATGTCTATTTTTCCGATATTCGTCACAGTTATTCCGATACTTAATTTACAAGTAACCTACTGCATAAAATTTGAATTGTGTACAGTGAAAAATGTGGTCGCCGGCTACTTTACGTATGGTTCACGTTAGGTCATACATCGTTGCCGATGAAAAGAAGCTAACATATCGAAATTATTTTTAAAGTTGAGATCAGAGTGATATCGATCTCCGTTTCCGAGATTTGGGCTCATATATCTCTGGGAGCGTCGCGACTAGCCGCCAGTTCTGTCGACGCGCAACGAGAATCGTGTGGTCATCACACGATAGAGAATGCATTTGTTTTGTTTCGCTGACACATTTGGACCTAATGAAATCATTTTATGTCATATATTTCTCCGGTATGAGTTACTAATATTTCTCCATATGCTCTTGACAATTTCATTTAAAATGCCACGAAATGTAGGTTTCTTAAAGCCAAGTGATCAAGCAGAACCCATTTTCTTGGTTTTGCTGAGGCATCTGAACCTGTTCCAAGCTTTCTTTCTCGTTTATTTCTCTGATACGAGTCCCGAATATTCCTCCATCTGTTTTTGCACATTTCACCTAAAATTCCAATGAAAGATAAGTTTATTAACAATAAGCGCACACTAGCGTCATTACATTGTTTCAAGTTCTTGACAACAAGATAGGGTTACACCTTAAACATCTCTAGAATTTTCATTCTGAACGTCTACAGTATACACTGGCAGAAATGTGGAAGAAATAATGTCCGTGCTTGTTCAAAAAAATTTCCCCAAATTATACTTGTCAGTTTCTCCCATGCAGAAACTTTTGGAACAAGCTAAGGCAACTTTCATAGCCGACTGACTCTTTATTCCCATCCAAATGAACTTACATATTCTTATATTCTGACAGCATACATCATTATGGATGACATGAACATTTAATCTTGCCAAGCTGCACTCAAAAGATGACTCCAGGATTTACAAAAGACGAATTTCAATTGTGAACTGTGTCAGAAGGGCCTTGTAAAACAGTAGTGCACTTTTGGCACAAGTTTTTTGAGCACCCTCTTCTACCAATGAATTGAAGTGAATGTGACAAATTACTTATTGCAGCATACTGTTTGCGCAATCTGTTGAGAAACGCCTTCCTCAAAAACGAACATCTATTGATTACAGAAAGCTGTACAACAATCTGGTGGTGGTTTTTCACAACTAGAAGGTATCATCAAAACACCAATCTACAGTTTACTTTAAAAGTGAAGGTATTGTAAAATGTAACTTTCTCGTTGTACTTTAGATTGTTCATTTTGTAATGTAATTGCCGTTTTCAATTTTTATTGTCACAGAAAAGAGTAATGCGAAAATTGACCTTCAAGTTCATTTTCATCATTCTAATTCTACATCTGCAAGGATTATACTGATTTTCATAACAGGCCTGAAAAATTTGCATTAATGGGAAAATTTTATATATTTCATTCACCTGCCAGTTTCAACTGTGCACCAATTTCTTTCCAAATTCTGCCTCTGAACATAGTGTCTCGATATTTAGGGTTCTTCAAATCGTAAAGGCAAGGATGTTGCGAGATCAGCTCACAGAGCATCACATCCTGTGAGTGGCTCATTTCAGTTTTCCTTGACTGGCTCGACATCTTTCTGGCAGCCGAACGTCTTTGTGTCGTCCGACTTCCGTCGCAACACTGCTCACTGGTGCAGTGCTGCGGCAGCTGCCGCAACAGTCGCGCGTCGCACCCCAAACTCGAACTGCGCATGCGCCAGCAGGCAACTTCTGACGTCACGTAGCGACCCGTCGCAGTCGCTAGTGTGCGTCGCGTCTTGGACAACGTACCTTTAGTGTTGTTCTGTCTGCCGAGTGAGTCGTAGCGAATCCGCTCCGCCTTTACTGTCTGTTTGTGTTCGTCTACTTGCAGCGGCGTCGGCCGTTCCGCTAAGACTACCATGATTTCCACGTGTACTCCACGAAAAGGTACTGTGAGCTTTACTTTCGATAAAACAACGTGATTTGTGCAGTCCGGGTCTCTAGAACTCCACGATTGGCTTATCGATACAATTCATGTGAACTCTGATCAAGTCCACACCGCTTATTTTGATGCCGACTGGTACGTGTTTTACTTGAAATTTATGTATCCCCTTCACGTTGAAAGATTACTGTCGCGACATGGTTCTCAAGTCCCGTTCAAGCATCGAGATAGTGTCGTTAGTATGGGGTCACTCGCAGAAGCTGAAATCGAATATACCAATGTCGAGTGTTCTACCTCCCGCCGGAAGTTGATGACAACTTTCTAAAAGACATATTGACTCCTTATGGTAACGTGAAAAACGTCCGTCGGGAACGCTGGTCTACTCAACACAGATTACAGTGGTACAGTGGAATTCGTTCCATGCAAATGCATTTCAAACGCAATATTCCATCACATTTACAAGTGTGTGGTTACCGCGTTCGTGTCATGTATCCTGGTCAAGAGGGAACCTGCTTCATATATAATGAAAGTGGACACGTTCGGTCTAATTGTCTGCGGAGTGTTTTTGTATTAAAGCCGTCATTAGTGCAGCGTCGCAAATTGACGGTTGCTGATCTTGTTCCTTCTACTCCCGCCTTCGGCTCTATTGCTGCTTCAGATTATAATGAACAAACAGTCAGCTCTGATAGTCGTGTTAATGAATTTTCGCCTTTACCTCAGCGTCAGGTACAGAATCCTGTTGGCCCCAGGATAGACTGGCGACAAACAAGCGACGTCGCACGCAGAGTGGTGATGGCGAGGATTTGGCTGTGCCTTCTGCGTCAACCTCCTCCGTATCGATTGTGTTCCCTGCTCCTCTCGATGCTACGATACCTCCCGTCCATGGTACGGTGAGTGGCGAAGAAGTTATCTTCAGCATCCCTGCTGCTCACGAAGTGGCTTCTTCTGAGCTGCCTGTGTGTGAAGAGGGAGTGGAGTCCCTCCCTTCGTCTTTGTGTCCTGCGTTACGATCTAAGACGATGCAACAGGAGGCTGTTCCTTCGTCTTTAGCCGCTGACAGTTTCCTGCATTTGCCGACTACAGCAACTCCCGAGGAGAATAAAATTAGCGACCAAGTATCATCTGTTGTATTAGTAGTTCCACACAATGCTTCCGCTTTAGTGACTGGAACTGCATTACGTGACCCTAGTTCTGGGGGGGGGGGGGGGGGGGGGAGGAAGCTGTGCCTATGACCCCTCCCACGCCTCCGTCCGTCTGCAGAGGCCGCCATCCCACATAGCCGACAGAAACAGCGTATACAACCTAACCGTGGGGTGGCACGTAAGATACCTAAGAAAAAAAGTTGCGATGACAGGGGTTCTGGTCGCCCCCATGTCTGATTCCTCTGTACATTCCGCAATGGACCTTGACTCTTAGCTGTCTACCTAATTCTACTTGGAGATTCCGTACATCCCTGTCCGGCTGCGATCAATGACCCAAACCTACACGTTCCTTTCCTTAAACGTTAATCGTGTGGAATCGGACTTGCGATTGGCTTCGATGCGTCAGTTCATTTATGATTCATGTGAGGATATAGATTTCTTGCAGGAGGTATTAATTACTGTTAATTAATAATTTCTCCTTACCAGATTTTCATGTGATCTTTAATCTAGCACCCGAATATTCTACAGGGATCGCCTTATTCTTTCGCGAAGGCATTTCTATTGCTGAGGTGGAAATGTTGGATTCTGGCAGGGTCATAGGTTGTCAACTTTTCAATCTTACCTTGGTTCTTTTATATGCCCCTTCGTCATTGGTCGCGCAGTGGATCGTTCGCGTTTTTATAAAGAGGATATTGTTTACCTGTTGCGTAAGAGACCTCCGGGTATTCTGTTGGGTGGTGATTTTAACTGTGTATTGCGTCCTTCGGATCAACCTCCAAATTTTAATTTCTGTCGCGAATTACATGAAATGGTCCGCTCCTTACGCCTAAAAGACGTCTCGATATGTAAATACCCGACGTTATTTAAATTTACCCACTTTACTGCGACTTCTAGTAGCAGGTTGGGCAGATTTTACTTATCGGACTGCCTGAGCGATAATATTCTTAAATTTGAAGTTATCCTAGCTTCCTTTACGGATCACTGTGCAGTAGCTACAACTCTCAATCTTGAACGGCAACCAGTCAAATTGTTTCGCCTTCCGTGGTTGCTAAACGTCGCTCACCTAGCTGACCCCTCTCTCGATGACGTGATGCGAGTGGTGTGGGAGCGTGCTCTACGGTCCACTGGGAAATACTCTTCCACCCTTGGCTGGTGAACACAGCCAGCAAAACTGAGGCTCAGGCAAACTTTGGTACGTTTCTGTGCTGCACAAAGCGCGAGACTTTCGGAGAACTTATGAATATTACTATTCCATTCTGGGTGACCTTTATGCTGCTTCGGATCATGCCCCTCTGAGAAGTGCGGATGTTAGGCATATAAAGGCAAAATTGTTAACCTTGAAGATAATACAAATGGAAGGTTTGATGATCCGATCGAAGCAGCGTTCACTGGTGACGGAAAAACTGACTTCGTTATATGATTTGCTTCAGCACCAGACCCTTCGCCGACGCGCTTGTATTCATCCTCTCACGACAAATGATGGACGTATCGGAATGGCGCAAGCTGGTATAGTGCGTGTCTAACACCAGTACAATGTAGACGTCTACGATATCGATGAGTCCAGTGAAACCTTTTACGGCCCACTTGTCAGCACCTTGGATACGACAATTACACCTGAACATAATGAAACGCTCTTAGCTGCCTTTCAGCCTGAGGAAGTTTACAAAATTGTTGTGGGATCGCCTTCTCAAAAGTCCGCGGGTCTAGGTGGACTTCCAAAGGAATTTTAGTGCACTTTTGGTCGTTGTTGGGTGCTACCTTTACCTCCCTTTTGAATGAAGTGTTGAAGGTTAGAGTAGTGCCACCCTCGTTCAAAGTGGGAAAAATTGTTTTAATTACGAAACACACTCGACCTGCTGCCCCTGATCACTTCCGCTCACTTACATTGTTAAACTTTGATTATAAGACTGTGGCGAGGGCAGTTAATAGTAGGATGTCGGCTCTGATGGATACAATTGTTGTAAAACATCAAAGCTGTGTACCTGGTCGTACCATTCTTACCCCTATAGTCGAATGTTGTGACGTGGTTTCGGTTGCTGCTGTAACGTCCGTCCCTTGTGCCCTTGCTTTTCTAGACTTCGATAAGGGATTTGATCGTGTTAATCACGACTTTCTGCTTCGGATTGTGGAGGCAGTGGGTTTCATTGTTGACACACGGCGAGTGCTCTCAAATCTTTTTTCGGGTATTTCGGCTTCGGTGGTTGTCAATGGCCAACTGACGCCCCCAATAAATATCCTTAGGAGAGTGCCTCAAGGCGGCCCGTTATCAATGACTTTGTTTGTGTTGTCTCTGGAGCCCCTACTTCGGTTGCTAACATCCAGCTGACAGGTTGGATGCTTTCTGGCGGGACTATAGCTGTTCGTGCATACGCGGATGACGTGATGGTTCAACTTCGCAATCCTGCTGAGCTACCTCGACTGAAGGCTGTCATCGATGATTTTTGTCGGAGTTCAGGTGCAAAACTTAATGATGGTAAATTCAAGCTTCTTCCTTTGCGAGGTTTTGATGACGCGGTTGTTCCATGAGCTACTGCGGTGTCTCGGCATACGTCTCTTGGTATCATCATTGATCATTGTCCACTCAAAATGGCGGTGCTCAACTGGAAGTCTGCTAAGGAAAAAATTCAGGGATCGATATTAGAGCGTGAAAGGCATTCTCTTACTCTGCTGCAGAAAGTCCAAACACTGGATACGTATGTCTTAAGCAAAGCTTATTACGTGGCTCAAGTTTATCCGCTTCCCTCGATGATGGCTAAGAAACTACAATTGTCTGGTAGTTTCTTATGGAAAATACATGTATTTCGCTTACGGTATGAGGTGCTCACGAAGCCTCGCTCCTTTGGGGGGCTGGACCTGTCTGATATACGAAGGAAGTCGCAGATGCTATACGTGCGTCGTACTATTTTGACGATGACTCAAGAAACTCACACATTCACGTCTTATTTATTTCTCTGTGTCCGTCCTGCTAGTCGTGAACGCGCTATTAATGTTGGTCGCATAAATTATAAGTTAAAACACATTCGTGACTTTTATCTTGCGGTGAGCTATTTCGGGGCTGACATCTTATGGAGACCTGTCCTCACCATGAAATTCCTAGACTCGTGGGGAATGCCCGAACCTCGTTGAAAAGAGACTCGTCGCGAACAACCTGGACGACAATTTGGTTCATTATCAGCCTTCCGATTTTGCCGATGTGCGTAGCGTCCTCCTGGTATAAGGCAGTAAATAACTTGATTCCAGCGAGCGAGCGACTTTTCCGTATTGGGCTTAGTGACACGGATTTATGTAGTCGTTGTACGTCTCCGATACGATACTACATCGCTTTACTTGTGGAGGTCATATGGCAAACTGGTCTTGGATCAGGACACAATTGACCTTCCTTACTCGATCTTCTGAGACTGCCTACACTATGGACATCATAGTGTACCCAGATTCTTCTTTCTTTCCACGGTCGAAAACAAATACCGTAATATGGTTGCTGCGATACTTCGTTCATTATGTTGTAGAAATCGAGGGGGACGATCACATAAACTTCATGCAGTACATGATGATCACGACCTATTGGACATGCTTGCGAATGCCTCGATAACGAGAACTCTTCGCCAACATGTTGAATCTTGCTTTCCGTCGGCAATGTGTTGGTTAATTTAATTTATTCTGATAAGTATTTTTCTTTGTTATGTATGTTCCCATCTGATCTGCTTCGGCTTGTCCTCTCCTGGTTTGCCTGTTCATTTTGTTTAGTGTTAAAATCGCTCCAGTTCTATCGTCAAATGTGTATCGATGAAGTATAGATACACTTGAGTGTATACAGTCTTTCCACTCAACTTGGGATTTTTCTTAGTTTGCTATTTCGAATGTAATCTTGTTTCGTTACTTTTCTACTTTTAGATTCAATTACGAACTAGAAAAATATATAAAAAACACAAAATAAAAAACAAAAAATTAAAAATTACTAAAAAATCATATAAAAATAATCGTTGATTCATATCTTGGGAGCTTGGTGGTGATTTGTTGGCTACGTTCTGTTTTTTTTTTCTTTTATTTATTATTCTGTTATAATAATTAATTTTTTCTCCCTTTTGCAGCCCCTATTACATTATGATTTGACTATGGTCTACTGAAGTGTCATGATAGTACAAACTGATTCTGATAATAAAAAAAAGATGTAGCGTGTCTGATTAGAAATCAATACGTCCTCGATGACGGGTTCAAATCCCGCCACCGCTCAAATGTTTTAATAAAAATCATCAGTATTGGCGGCCGAAGACTTCCGGCATAAGAAGTCACCCTCATTCTGCCAACGGCCTTGTCAAAGAGGGCGGAGGAGCGGACAGAGGTCTAGGGCACTCTCTTGCCCTTGGGGTGGGAAACTGCCCTAACCCCTAAAGGCGGAAGAATCAACAATGATCGACGGCATGAGGATGCAGAAGGCAATGGAAACCGCTGCCTTAAAGACACGTAATATGTATCTACAGGGCAAGTGACCTCTAATTGAAAAAGTGTCATGATGATCTCTCCATTGGCAAAAAGACTCCGGACTTACCAACCATTCGAATCTCCAGGAGGGGACTGCCAAGGGGGAGGTAACCATGAGAAAAAGACTCAATAACCAACGAAAGAGTTGAATTCCACGCGTCGGGATATGAAAAGTCAGAAGTTTGAACGTAGTAGGAAAGCTAGAAAATCTGAAAAGGAAAGGCTAAGTATCAGTCAAGAAATAGTGAGGGATTAATGAAGTGAAATGGAAAGAAGACAAGGATTTCTGGTCAGACGAATATAGGGTGATATCAACAGCAGCAGAAAATGATATAACGGGAATAGGAAGGGAGGACAGAGAATGTGTTACTGTGAATAGTTATGTGACATGGCTGTGCTCATCAGAATCGACAGCAAACCAATACCGACAACGATAGTTTAGGTATACATGCCGACGTCGCAAGCTGAAGATGAAGAGATAAAGAATACGAGTATATTGAAAGGGTAATACAGTACGTAAAGGGAGATAGAAATCTAATAGTCATGGAGGACTGGAATGCAGTTGTAGGGGAAGGAGTAGAAGAAAAGGTTACAGGAGAATATGTACTTCGGAGAAGGAATGAGAGACGAGAAAGGCTAATTGCGTTCTGTAATAAATTTCAGCTAGTAATAGCGAATACTCAGTTCAAGAATCACAGGACGAGGAGGTGTACTTGGAAAAGTGCGGGACATATGGAAAGACACGGTTGGACAGAGATTCCGAAATCAGGTACTGGATTGTAGAGCGTATCCAGGAGCAAATATACACTCAGATCACAATTTAGTAATGATGAAGAGTAGGCTGGACTTTAAGAGACTAGTCGGGAAGGATCTATATACAAAGAAATGGGATCGGAAGTACTAAGGAATGACGAGATGCACTTGAAGTCCTCTAAGGCTATAAATACAGCAATCAGGAATATCTCAGTAGGCAGTTCAGTTGAAAACGAATGGATATCTCTAAAAAGGGTCATCACAGAAGCTGGAAAAAAAACTTAGTTACCAAGAAGGTACATGCGAAGAATCCGTACGTAACACGAGAGATACTTCAGTTGATCGATGAAAGAAGGATGTACGAAAATGTTCAGGGAAATACAGGAGTACAGAAATGTAAGTCCCTTAGGAATGAAATAAATAGGAAGTGATGGGAAGCTAAGGCGAAATGGCTGCATGACAAATGTGAAGAAATTGAAAAAGAAATGATTGTTGGAAGGACTGATTCAGCACACAAAAAATTCAAGACAACCTTCGGTGAAATTAAAAGCAAGGGTGGTAACACTGAGAATAAATGGTAATTCCACTGCTAAATGCAGATGAGAGATCGGATAGGTGGAAAGAGTCCATTTAGGGTCTCTGTGACGGGAAGACTTGTTTGATGTGATAGAAGAAGAAAGGGGAGTCGATGTAGAAGAGCTAGGGGATCCAGTATTAGAATCTGAATTTAAAAGACCTTTTTTTTAAGGTAAAATAAAGCAGTAGGGAAGACAACATTCCGTCAGAATTTCTAAAATCATTTGTGGATGTGACAACAAAACGACTGTTGTCGGTGGTTTGTAGAACGTATGAGTCTGGCGACGTATCATCTGCCTTACGGAAAAATGTCATCCACACAATTCCGAAGATTGCAAGAGCTGACAAGTCGAGAATTACTGCGCAATCAGCTAAACAGCTCATGCGTCCAAGTTGCTGACAAGAATAATATACAGAAGAATGGCCGGCCGCGGTGGCCGTGCGGTTCTGGCGCTGCAGTCCGGAGCCGCAAGGCTGCTACGGTCGCAGGTTCGAATCCTGCCTCGGGCATGGGTGTGTGTGATGTCCTTAGGTTAGTTAGGTTTAAGTAGTTCTAAGTTCTAGGGGACTTATGACCTAAGATGTTGAGTCCCATAGTGCTCAGAGCCATTTGAACCATTTGAACAGAAGAATGGAAAAGAAATGCGTTAAATGACGATCAGTTTGGCTTTAGGAAAGGTAAATGGACAAGAGAGGCAGTTCTCACGATGCGGTTGATAATGGAAGCAAGTCTAACGAAAAATCAAGACACATTCATAGGTTCGAATCCTGCCTCGGGCATGGATGTGTGTGATGTCCTTAGGTTAAGTAGTTCTAAGCTCTAGGGGACTGATGACCTCAGATGTTAAGTCCCATAGTACTCAGAGCCATTTGAACCATTTTTGAACATTCATAGGATTTGTAAGTCCGGAAAAAGAATTCGACAATGTCAAATCGTGCAAGATTCTGAGGAAAATAGGGGTAAGCTATAGGGAGAGACTGGTAATGCACAAAATGTGCAAGAGCCAAGAGTGGAGAACCAAGAACGAAGAGCTCGGATTAAAAAGGGCGTTAGACAGGGATGTAGTCTTTCGCTCCTATTGTTCAATCTTTACTTCGAAGGAGCAATGACGGAAACAAAAGAAACGTTCAAGAGCAGAATTAAAATTAAAGGTGAAACGATATTAATGATAAGATTCACCAAAGACATCACTAACCTCAGTAAAAGTGAAGGAGAATTACATGATCTACTGAATGGAATGAACAGTCTAATGAGTACATAATATGGATTGAGAGTAAATCGAAGAAAGAAGAAAGTAATGAGAAGTAGCAAAAAAGAGAACAGCGAGAAACTTAACATTAGGGTTGATGATCACGAAGCAGATGAAGTTAAGGAATTCTGCTGCCTTGGCAGCAAAATAACCGGTGACGGACGGAGCAAGGAAGACATCAAAAGCAGACTAGCAATGGCAAAAAGTTCATTCCTGGCCAGGAGAAGTATCAAACATTGGCCTTACTTTGAAGAAGAAATATCTGAGAATGTACGTTTGGAGTACAGCGTTGTATAGTTGTGAAACACGGACTGTGGGAAAACCGAAACAGAAGAGAATCGAAGCGTTTGAGATGTGGTACTACAGACAAATGTCCAAAATTAGGTGGACTCATAAGGCAAGAAATGAGGAGGCCCTGCGCAGAATCGAAGAGGAAAGGAATATATGGGAAACACGGACAAGAAGAAGGTACAGGATGATAGGACATCTGTTAACACATCAGGTAATGACTTCCATGATAGTGGAGGGAGCTGTATAGGGTAAAGACTTTAGAGGAAGACAGAGATTGAAATACATCCAACAAATAACTGAGGATGTAGATTGCTAGTGCTACTCTGAGATGAAGAATATGGTACAGGAAAGGAATTCGTGGCAGGACGTATCAAACCTATCAGAAAACTGAAAAAAAAGGTGTTACCACCAAAACGTGCGCAATACAATCCAACTGTTGATTAGAGAATCTCATCACTGTACGACAGAGCAGTGAGATTCCCCTCAGCAGCCACGGGAGGAGTATGGTGGCCCTATGTAATGCAGCCCTGAACGTCACTCCATCAACACATTGTTGCACCTGTGCGACACAGTGTTGGAGGCGTTCGTTATTACCCGGCTGTCTCCAAACACGTTGTCTGAGATTATTAGGGTACGAACAGATTCGAGTTTCGCCCGTAAACAACATCTGACGTCAGTCCTAGGATGTCCATGATTTCTTGCCCATCTGTAAGGAGTCCATGGTGTTGCGGTGTACAACGTGGTGCTCGCCATGTTCGTCGCTAATGGAAATTCGTCTGACAGTTGATGCGCTTTATGACGTCCTATAGCGTCATCGAACGCTGAATTCAGTTCTGGAGCATTCTATCTACGGTTTCTTTATCTCAGAAGTTGTAGGTACAAACCACCCTGTGCACTCGTCGAACGTACGCGGCCTCCGGACTGCCTGTCAATTGGAACCGATTCCATATTCGCCGCACTTCATTTTGACTCCGCTACACACCTCGAGCAACTTACTTGGTTGACAAACCTTCTGCGCATGAAGTGATGATGCGGAGCAGGTCACTGGTCGCGACCGTCCTTCGCGGCATGATGGATGTTCTTTCTACTGTTCAACAGACATCTTTTATTCGTTCCTTCTACTGCTTTACTTTCAACTGAAGCGCTGCAATCCATTCGAGTGCGGCGTTCTACCCGTAGACAGAGCGCACGGTAACTACACTCCTGGATATTGAAATAAGAACACCGTGAATTCATTGTCCCAGGAAGGGGAAACTTTATTGACACATTCCTGAGGTCAGATACATCACATGATCACACTGACAGAACCACAGGCACATAGACACAGGCAACAGAGCATGCACAATGTCGGCACTAGTACAGTGTATATCCACCTTTCGCAGCAATGCAGGCTGCTATTCTCCCATGGAGACGATCGTAGAGATGCTGGATGTAGTCCTGTGGAACGGCTTGCCATGCCATTTCCACCTGGCGCCTCAGTTGGACCAGCGTTCGTGCTGGACGTGCAGACCGCGTGAGACGACGCTTCATCCAGTCTCAAACATGCTCAATGGGGGACAGATCCGGAGATCTTGCTGGCCAGGGTAGTTGACTTACACCTTCTAGAGCACGTTGGGTGGCACGGGATACATGCGGACGTGCATTGTCCTGTTGGAACAGCAAGTTCCCTTGCCGGTCTAGGAATGGTAGAACGATGGGTTCGATGACGGTTTGGATGTACCGTGCACTATTCAGTGTCCCCTCGACGATCACCAGTGGTGTACGGCCAGTGTAGGAGATCGCTCCCCACACCATGATGCCGGGTGTTGGCCCTGTGTGCCTCGGTCGTATGCAGTCCTGATTGTGGCGCTCACCTGCACGGCGCCAAACACGCATACGACCAACATTGGCACCAAGGCAGAAGCGACTCTCATCGCTGAAGACGACACGTCTCCATTCGTCCCTCCATTCACGCCTGTCGCGACACCACTGGAGGCGGGCTGCACGATGTTGGGGCGTGAGCGGAAGACGGCCTAACGGTGTGCGGGACCGTAGCCCAGCTTCATGGAGACGGTTGCGAATGGTCCTCGCCGATACCCCAGGAGCAACAGTGTCCCTAATCTGCTGGGAAGTGGCGGTGCGGTCCCCTACGGCACTGCGTAGGATCCTACGGTCTTGGCGTGCATCCGTGCGTCGCTGCGGTCCGGTCCCAAGTCGACGGGCACGTGCACCTTCCGCCGACCACTGGCGACAACATCGATGTACTGTGGAGACCTCACGCCCCACGTGTTGAGCAATTCGGCGGTACGTCCACCCGGCCTCCCGCATGCCCACTATACGCCCTCGCTCAAAGTCCGTCAACTGCACATACGGTTCACGTCCACGCTGTCGCGCCATGCTACCAGTGTTAAAGACTGCGATGGAGCTCCGTATGCCACGGCAAACTGGCTGACACTGACGGCGGCGGTGCACAAATGCTGCGCAGCTAGCGCCATTCGACGGCCAACACCGCGGTTCCTGGTGTGTCCGCTGTGCCGTGCGTGTGATCATTGCTTGTACAGCCCTCTCGCAGTGTCCGGAGCAAGTATGGTGGGTCTGACACACCGGTGTCAATGTGTTCTTTTTTCCATTTCCAGGAGTGTACACTACTGACCATTAAAATTGCTACACCACGAAGATGACGTGCTACAGTCGCGAAATTTAACCGACAGGAAGAACATGCTGTGATATGCAAATGATTAGCTTTTCAGAGCATTCACACAAGGTTGGCGCCGGTGGCGACACCTACAACGTGCTGACATGAGGGACGTTTCCAGCCTATTTCTCATTCACAAACAGCAGTTGATCGGCGTTGCCTGGTGAAACGTTGTTGTGATGCCTCGTGTAAGGAGGAGAAATGCGTACCATCACGTTTCCGACTTTGATAAAGGTCGGATCGTAGCCTATCGCGATTGCGGTTTATCATATCGCGACATTGCTGCTCGCGTTAGTCGAAATCCAATGACTGTTAACAGAATACGGAATCGGTGGGTTCAGGAGGGTAATACGGAACGCCGTGCTGGATCCCAACGGCCTCGTATCACTAGCAGTCGAGATGACAGGCATCTTACACGCATGGCTGTAACGGGTCGAGCAGCCACGTCTCGATCCCTGAGTCAACAGATGGGGACGTTTGCGAGACAACAACCATCTGCACGAACAGTTCGGCGACGTTTGCAGCAGCACGGACTATCAGCTCGGAGACCATGGCTGCGGTTACCCTTGACGCTGCATCACAAACAGGAGCGCCTGCGATGGTGTACTCAACGACGAACCTCGGTGCACGAATGGCAAAACGTCATTTTTTCGGATGAATCCAGGTTCTGTTTACAGCATCATGATGATTCTATTCGTGTTTGGCGACATCGCGGTGAACACACATTGGAAGCATGTATTCGTCATCGCCATACTGGTGTATCACCCGGCGTGATGGTATGGGGTTGCATTGGCTACACGTCTCGGTCACCTCTTGTTCGCATTGACGGCACTTTGAACAGTGGACGTTACATTTCAGAAGTGTTACGACCCGTGGTTCTACCCTCCATTCGATCTCTGCGAAACCCTACATTTCAGCAGGATAACGCTCGACCGCATGTTGCAGGTCCTGTACGGGCCTTTCCGTACACAGAAAATGTTCGACTGCTGCCCTGGCCAGCACATTCTCCAGATCTTTCACCAGTTGAAAACGTCTGGTCAATGGTGGCCGAGCAACTGGCTCGTCACAATACGCCAGTCGCTACTCTTGATGAACTGTGGTATCGCGTTGTAGCTGCATGGGCAGCTGTACAGGTACACGCCATCCAAGCTCTGTTTGACTCAATGCCCAGGCGTATCAAGGCCGTTATTACGGCCAGAGGTGGTTATTCTGGATACTGATTCCTCAGGATCTATGCACCCAAATTGCTTGAAAATGTATTCACATGTCAGTTCTAGTATAATATATTTGTCCAATGAATACTCGTTTATCATCTGCATTTCTTCTTGGGGTACCAATTTTAATGGCCAGTAGTGTGTGTATATGTTTACAAACAATGGCAGGGACGAGCTTCCGATCAGTACAGGGAAAGTCACACTGGCAACACACCTGCACAACATATCGGGGTAATGCACCGCCTTTGGTGACGAGTACATTATTGAAGGAATTTCGAGACGAAAAACGAAAAAGTTAAGGAAAAAGAGATGTTTGGGTGAAGAAATAGGTACAGAGGCGCACATATTTACGAGTCAGTTACCAAGAAACAGTACTGAATGAACTAAAATCAGAAGACTTGGCTTAGATTCAAAACTTTCTAAGACTATTGTATGCAAGTTTCGAAAGACTCTCGTCCGTTGTACAATCAAATATTCGAAATAAGGATACGAAACTGCGGCAAGCTATATCACCAAGAGACAGCCTTTTAAATACTCTTCGATTTTTGCAAACGGTATTGTTACTTTTAGTACAAATGTAATGCTTAAATACTGTCATTCTACTTCCCCTTCTGGAGAAATAAAGTAACCAGTAATTTCCTTTCGCACTCCCTTGGCTGACAGTTCTATGTTCAATGGTTCGAATGGTACATTTGTTTCTGTCCGTCTCCCTTTGCGCTGTTTTCTTTTTCGACGGTGACATTTTCATACAAGTACCGAACACGTAAAACTTCTACAAGTTTGAAAAAAACTCCCCACAACTGGCAGGTTCGGCAAGTTCTTGCAGCAAAAAGCAATAAACTCTGTCCACTGACTTGCGGAAGTTACTTTTGATTGTCGACGGAACTTGCGGAAGTCGACTTGCTGAGGGTGTTTCTACGTCAAAGAACTTGCAGCTACTGTTAAGTGACTTGCGGAAGTTTACTAGCAAGTGGACACACACTTTCAGAAATAGAAATTTAATTCAATTCGAAAACTTTTGTTTGTAGTTTTAGCTTTCTCCAAGTGAGATAGGGTACTCGATAGGTCTGCATTTGCTCCAGTCTCCAAAACCATTGTATGATGCAAATGATCGTCTGTCGAAATGACCATGGCAGGAGAAACCAGAAAAATTCGAGCTCATACCGAAGCCATTTTCTAATGCAACAGGTAAATGAGGAAATGTTACAGTAGTGTCAAAAGTAACCTCCATCACACAGCGAGAGGTAGTTTGAGGAATAGTGATGTAGATGTGGATGTACAATCGCCATTTGCTGCTGTATACGTGGATTGTCCCTCTCGGTAGGACGCATTTAGTCTTGGCACGGTGAAGATCGTTACATAACCATCTGCGGTAGATCTCCTCGAGACTTGGTCCGAAATGTTTTTAGCAGAGGGAGACGATCACTCCTAGTGAAAACAACATTCCTTATCAACGAGACTGTGTTTTCGTAATCCAATAAAACCCGGAACATCAGTGTGTACCGAGGAGGAAACTTAATGTCTCGCACCGTCTCCAGATAACTCTCTCCCTTTCACACAAAATCTTTATTGCGCAAATATGTGTAATACAATTAGTAAGTGGCGTTTTATGTATGTATTTAAACAGAAGGGGATACTAACAGCTTGATAGCGAATATACTACGAAAAAACAGGACTGCTCCCTTTACTGAGCACCTATTTCTCATGGTGTATTAATGCGCAACGGGCTTTTGTACTTGGAACTGCGTCTTTACACTGTGGCAAGTTTAATAAAATACTATCAGCTTGGTGACAGTGTGCTTCAAGTTAATTCTTTGTTTAACTGGTGCGCAGACATCATCTGTAAACGGGCAGTCAACCACAGGAAGGCAAAAACGGCAAACCCCCTGTGCAGCCACACAGAAAATGTCATGCAAAGATGTTTTGAGAGTGGAAGAAACTAATGGAAACGTATGTAAGAAGAATAGTCATGAAGTTAAAATTATCACCCCTTGTAAATAAAATTACGTGATTAACATTTTGTCTGTTTGCAAGTACACGTCTCGTATCCCGGTGTTCACTGAAATCATGTGCCGTAGTACGGTAGTAGGCCGTTAGAGGAGCCAAACAAAATGGCGCAGCCGAGTGCTGAAGTGGGTATCTTGCGGTAATTCATATACGGAAATGTCGCGGCTGTGTCACACTAATCCAGACGAGTTCTTTAGACCGTTTCGACTGGCTTGAAGCAGCTGCAACATTTCCGTCCCTGCCGAAAATGATTTATCACATGACGCTCCAATTCAAATAAAACTTTTCTTAAGTGACTATCTGCGGCTATATTTTGAAAAAGGCATATATGCGCCAACAGTCATACAACTGCAAATTTATTTGCTACCACTTTCAGCTATAAGACCGTCTTCACAGGAGAAAACTGCAAGGCACAAAAGAGAGACGAATATAAAATATGTACAGGCAACAAACAAAATGATGGAAAATAAAAAAAAGGTTTTTTGAATCGTAGTACTAATGCAGTGTATCTCAGTGGGCCAAAAATACATTGTCTCAAATACCACACAGCCAAAAGCAGAACGTACATAACTGTCGTAAGAGTCTGAACATAAACACAACTACAGTAAAGTACAGACTGATGACCATAGATGTTAAGTCCCATAGTGCTCAGAGCCATTTGAACCATTTGAAGTAAAGTACACTTGGTAATTTCACACATAATAAATTATAATTTTCAAATGTATAAATATTATGTGATTGTCAGTTGAAACAAATATAAAGCGTGAATACCTAAAAGGTTGCAAATGTTCTTTGGTCTAGTCAAAGTTTACAGTAACAAAAATATACTAATAACATGTCATCCATTCTCTGAAAAACAACATAGATACATAACGTGATACAATGTGGTTTGTCGACCTTAGTATTACAGGAATAAAACAGAAGGTATTTATCAGTCAGTTAAGTAGGACTTTGGAAACATTATATTACGTGATAAATTGCAGGTGATCCAACTAGTGTATGTAGATCGACGCGGAAAAGAGGCGTAGAAAACATCTATTTGTGATAAACAATTAATCTTGCTCATCTTTAAATTACCTTAAAGTGAGCAGCAACTATTACTGATGTAACATTTGGGTCGTATGAGAATCAATAGCTGACGGTAAAAGTCGTACATAATGGTCTTGGCTTAGCCCATATAGACAACTAGTCATACCACTGAATGCATCTATCTAGGTGTTACAGATATTGCCTATGCTGCCTTCACACTATCATATGTGTATCCACAGGCCATGTGGCCTGTAATTAAAGAAGTGTCATGATGATCTCTCCATTGGCAAAAGATTCCGGAATAGTCCCCCATTCGGATCTCCGGGAGGGGACTGCCAAGGGGGAGGTTACCATGAGAAAAAGATTGAATAATCAACGAAAGGATAACGTTCTACGAGTTGGGGCGTGGAATGTCAGAAGCTTGAACGTGATAGGGAAACTAGAAAATCTGAAAAGGGAAATGCAAAGGCTCAATCTAGATATAGTAGGGGTCAGTGAAGTGAAGTGGAAGGAAGACAAGGATTTCTGGTCAGATGAGTTCAAATGGTTCAAATGGCTCTGAGCACTATGGGACTCAACTGCTGAGGTCATTAGTCCCCTAGAACTTAGAACTAGTTAAACCTAACTAACCTAAGGACATCACAAACAGCCATGCCCGAGGCAGGATTCGAACCTGCGACCGTAGCGGTCTTGCGGTTCCAGACTGCAGCGCCTTTAACCGCACGGCCACTTCGGCCGGCGGTCAGATGAGTATCGGGTAATATCAACAGCAGCAGAAAATGGTATAACAGGTGTAGGATTCGTTATGAATAGGAAGGTAGGGCAGAGGGTGTGTTACTGTGAACAGTTCAGTGACCGGGTTGTTCTAATCAGAATCGACAGCAGACCAACACCGCCAACGATAGTTCAGGTATACATGTCGACGTCGCAAGCTGAAGATGAACAGATAGAGAAAGTGTATGAGGATATTGAAAGGGTAATGCAGTATGTAAATGGGGACGAAAATCTAATAGTTATGGGCGACTGGAATGCAGTTGTAGGGGAAGGAGTAGAAGAAAAGGTTACAGGAGAATATGGGCTTGGGACAAGGAATGAAAGAGGAGAAAGACTAATTGATTTCTGTAACAAGTTTCAGCTAGTAATAGCGAATACCCTGTTCAAGAATTACAAGAGAAGGAGGTATACTTGGAAAAGGCCGGGAGATACGGGAAGATTTCAATTAGATTACATCATGGTCAGACAGAGATTCCGAAAGCAGATACTGGGTTGTAAGGCGCACCCAGGAGCAGATATAGACTCAGATCACAATATAGTAGTGATGAAGAGTAGGCTGAAGTTCAAGACACTAGTCAGGAAGAATCAATACGCAAAGAAGTGGGATACGGAAGTACTAAGGAATGACGAGATACGTTGGAACTTCTCTAACGCTATTTTACAGCAACAGCAATAAGGAATAGCGCAGTAGGCAGTACAGTTGAAGAGGAATGGACATCTCTAAAAAGGGCCATCCCGGAAGTTGGGAAGGAAAACCTCGGTACAAAGAAGGTAGCTGCGAAGAAACCATGGGTAACAGAAGAAATACTTCAGTTGATTGATGAAAGGAGGAAGTACAAACATGTTCCGAGAAAATCAGGAATACAGAAATACAAGTCGCTGAGGAATGAAACAAATAGGAAGTGCAGGGAAGCTAAGACGAAATGGCTGCAGGAAAAATGTAAAGACATCGAAAAAGATATGATTGTCGGAAGGACAGACTCAGCATACAGGAAAGTCAAAACAACCTTTGGTGACATTAAAAGCAACGGTGGTAACATTAAGAGTGCAACGGGAATTCCACTGTTAAATGCAAAGGAGAGAGCAGATAGGTGGAAAGAATACATTGAAAGCCTCTATGAGGGTGAAGATTTGTCTGATGTGATAGAAGAAGAAACAGGGGTCGATTTAGAAGAGATAGGGGATCCAGTATTAGAATCGGAATTTAAAAGAGCTTTGGAGGACTTACGGTCAAATAAGGCAGAAGGGATAGATAACATTCCATCAGAATTTATAAAATCATTGGGGGACGTGGCAACAAAACGACTATTCACGTTGGTGTGTAGAATATATGAGTCTGGCGACATACCATCTGACTTTCGGAAATGCATCATCCACACAATTCCAAAGACGGAAAGAGCTGACAAGTGCGAGAATTATCGCACAATCAGCTTAACAGCTCATGCATCGAAGCTGCTTACAAGAATAATATACAGAAGAATGGAAAAGAAAATTGAGAATGCGCTAGGTGACGATCAGTTTGGCTTTAGGGAAAGTAAAGGGACGGGAGAGGCAATTCTGACGTTACGGAAGCAAGGCTAAAGAAAAATCAAGACACTTTCATAGGATTTGTCGACCTGGAAAAAGCGTTTGACAATATAAAATGGTGCAAGCTGATCGAGATTCTGAAAAAAGTAGGGGTAAGCTATAGGGAGAGACGGGTCATATACAATATGTACAACAACCAAGAGGGAATAATAAGAGTGGACGATCAAGAACGAAGTGCTCGTATTAAGAAGGGTGTAAGACAAGGCTGTAGTCTTTCGCCCCTACTCTTCAATCTGTACATCGAGGAAGCAATGATGGAAATAAAAGAATGGTTCAGAAGTGGAATTAAAATACAAGGTGAAAGGATATCTATGATACAATTCGCTGATGACATTGCTATCCTGAGTGAAAGTGAAGAAGAATTAAATGATCTGCTGAACGGAATGAACAGTCTAATGAGTACACAGTATGGTTTGAGAGTAAATCGGAGAAAGACGAAGGTAATGAGAAGTAGTAGAAATGAGAACAGCGAGAAACTTAACATCAGGATTGATGGTCACGAAGTCAATGAAGTTAAGGAATTCTGCTACCTAGGCAGTAAAATAACCAATGACGGACGGAGCAAGGAGGACATCAAAAGCAGACTCGCTATGGCAAAAAAAGGCATTTCTGGCCAAGAGAAGTCTACTAATATCAAATACCGGCCTTAACTTGAGGAAGAAATTTCTGAGGATGTACGTCTGGAGTACAGCATTGAATGGTAGTGAAACATGGACTGTGGGAAAACCGGAACAGAAGAGAATCGAAGCATTTGAGATGTGGTGCTATAGACGAATGCTGAAAATTAGGTGGACTGATAAGGTAAGGAATGAGGAAGTTCTACGCAGAATCGGAGAGGAAAGGAATATATGGAAAACACTGATAAGGAGAAGGGACAGGATGATAGGACACCTGCTAAGACATGAGGGAATGACTTCCATGGTACTAGAGGGAGCTGTAGAGGGCAAAAACTGTAGAGGAAGACAGAGATTGGAATACGTCAAGCAAATAATTGAGGACGTAGGTTGCAAGTGCTACTCTGAGATGAAGAGGTTAGCACAGGAAAGGAATTCGTGGTGGGCCGCATCAAACCAGTCAGTAGACTGATGACCAAAAAAAAAAAAAAAAATGTAATTTATCACATAGTATAATGTTACGAAAGTCCTACGCCATTGCAATCCTCTGGACTGACTCGCTTCACAGTGTTTAGTTTCAGATGAATACTTCTGTTTAATTCCTGTAACACTAAAGTCGACATGCTACATTATACCAGCATTATACCAGTTACGTATCTATGTTGTTTTTCAGTGAATGGATGCCTGTCATTTCTATATTTTTTGGATTGTTAGTTGTAACCTTTTAGCTATTCACTCAACTGATCTCTTTGAAGATCTCATAATACTTGTAACTTTGAATATTGTAACGTAATTAATATAATTTTGCTTATGTACAGCACATTTGTATGGAGTATGATCAGATTCTACATTTGATTTGGTCGTATTTGACGACAATATATTTTTGGCCCCTGATGTATATTGTTTAAGTACCACGGCTTTAAAAACCTTTTTTTAATTTCTCTCACTGTCTTTGTTGCCAGTATACATTTCATATTCGTCTCTAGTGTGTACCTTACAGTTATCTCCTGTGAAGATGATTGTTATAATTGAAAGCCATAGAAAATAAATATACAAGTGTACAGCTGGTGGCGCAAATATGTTTTTTTTTTCAAAATATTCCATTTTATAAGCGAGTGTGAAGTTTCTCTTATTTAAAACTTTCCGTTCCTGAGCGTTTGACTGATGACATTGTTCTGGCTTAAGTCAAACGTTCATCAAACCTGTGCCTAACGCACAAAATCCTATATAAGGCGTGAGGGATAATTGCTTAAACAGTGTAGAAGTGGCCCAAAATGTTCAGAAAGGCGTCGCTTTCAAAAGTAAAAAATATCACTTAACATGTATGTGGAAGTTCCAGGGCGCGATGCAGCCAAATTGTTCATATATAGGCAAATGAACAAAAACTGGGAGTAGACTGGAATCCAAGTACAAGTAAACAGTTTAGTACACTTGCAATCCCTTCTAGAAGCACAATTTATTGACATATTACGGGTTAGATCTCAGGACTGAAGTGGAAGATTTTTTTTTTTTTTTTTTTTCGTGCCGAAGAAAAGACAGCAGTCCTTTAAACACCTCACAGTCTGATGAGTTTGCCAGAGAATGTTCGTGTTGAGCTCCTTGGTTGCGTAAATTCGCGAAGGATTAAGATTTTTCACGAGGGGTGATGCTAATTCGGCACGCACGGCGTTGAGACGCTATACGTACCTTGCCTTTTGGTCTGTTGTTGAAAGAGGTCGCCGCTATTCTGGAAGTGTGTTGGTTTCGGCTGCTGGTTGGTGGATCACCATGGCATATTTGACCAAATATGTACAAAGAATATGAGGTTCTAAATTAATGTATTTAAATTAGAGAAAAGAGCTGTGATAAAGGTGTGATGCAAGAGACCGTCGTCGAAAAAGACGCACTTCTGATGTTTGGTTCGAAAATACGTTCTCTCTTGAAGCTTATTGCTAACCTCGAAAAATGTATGGAATTACTGTAGCACGATCCTCTCCTAAATATAGATTATATCCGTATTAGAATAGTATTATCTGGACTAATTAAATTCGGCTAACGAATTGTTCTTGTACAACATTGATTGATACAGACAAAAAAGACCAATCTGAACTAATGTATTTCCCCAATGGAAGCTCCAATACATAAACAATTTTTAAAAAGAGGAGATACTAGTTATCGTTCATTTTGAAACCTAATTACACAGACTGTAGTTAAGTAGCTTACTGACCATGGAAAACAATAGCTGCTATTGACCTTTGATAGCGAACACTAAAAGCGACATACATTGTATATATTATAAGAACAAGTAGCTTTTACCACGTTTACATTAAACACAATCTGCAGAAGATGAAAACCAAATTTTGGAAACCAAGTTCCACTGTTCTGCTCACATACAAGGCCAGAACTGATCCTGCTAGCCTGATCAACTACCTGTTTTCTGAGCATCAGCTGTTTTCTACAGATGGTGCCTGTAAATGAGCTGTTCTGATTTCATCAGTACAGTGTAGTGAGGTTATCAGTACCTTCGTAATATTTTAACTGAAGAAGCAGTACAGTTTCTTTTGGATGTAAGTGAACTGTTAGGAGAAGGAGACTTTCAGGAACAGGTGTTTGAAAAGCTTATCCACGCCAGTTAATGCATACGAAATTGTTTTACAGCTTCCACCTATATAACGTGCGTTGTGGAAAACGTGAGAAGCGATAACTGGTTGAACATTACGAATCGCAACACCAAAAAATAATTAATGTAGAGTAATGAAATTTCGGGAACACATATGTCCAGGTAACATATTCAAGTGATCAACATTGCAACATCACAGGTTAATCATTCATTTCCGTGTCCGGTCAGCATTTCCAAAAAACAGCAGCTGTGATAGCTTTGTCATTTCCTTCGTAAACACCTTGTATTGTGCACGGGTTGTCCAGGAGGGGTCATACAAGTAGGTGGTTTGGATCTTCTTCAGCCCCGCAGTCGCAAGAGGTGCCCGCTCTCGCTGTAAGGATTCTCCATTTCTTCAGGGCATCGGGGGACGCCCACTCTTAGGCGGTTGAGGGACCTCCATACAAGGTATCGTAGGTTAGCGCCAGGGGCTAGTTCTTCATTTGGTAATACCTCTACAGGCAGTGAGCTCTTCCATGTTGCAAGACGAATTGCCTCTGGTGCTCCCTCCAGTGGCGCAGTCCTAGCAAGGAAACTCTTGCGGGATTTAAGGCGGGGTCTTGCTGCCTGATGACCATACAAAGGATGTCGGCGGTCGTTCTCCTGCTTTGCTCTCTCATTGACTGCTGCCGTGACCCTCCGGATATTGGGTGGGGCTATTCCACCAATCGGATACAATTTCTGCACTGGTGTTGGCTTCAAGCATCCTGAGGTGATCCTTGCAGTATCGTTGACTGCAGTATCGACTTGCTTAGCATGAACTGAAGCGTTCCATACAGGAGCAGTCATACTCAGCGGCTGATACACAAAGCGCAAGTGCAGAAGTCCCTATGAGGTGCGGGTTGGCTCCCCAGCTGCTGCCAATCAGCTTCTTAAGTATCCCATTGCGATCAATGACTTTCTGTTTCACATTCAGACATTGCTGTCTGTACGTTAGAGCCTGTCCAGTGCGACACCGAGGTAGACTGGTGTTGGGCAATGTTTCAGTTGCTCTCTTCGCCATGTGATGTCCAGCATTTGCTGCGCTTCCCTGTTTCGTAAGTGGAAGGCGCTCACTTGAGTTTTACTGGGATTGGGCTTCAGGTGGTAGGCATCATAGTACTTGGAGAGTTCGCCCATTGCTAGAGACAGTTTTCCCTCTACTTCTTTAAAGGTTGGCCCCTGAACAGCTACTGCTGTGTCGTCAGCATAGATGAAGAGCCTAGTACTTGCTAGTATTGGCTGATCATTTGTGTAGATATTGTACAGTGCTGGAGCAAGCACACTACCTTGGGGGAGACCGTTCTTCTGCGTTCGCCATCTGCTCCTCTTACCCTGTAATTAAACTTGGAATCTTCTGTTCTGAAGGAAGGAGCTAATAAAGGATGTTAGTTGGTAGTCCTTAGTAAGGTCATATACTTTCTTTAACAGTTTCCTATGATTCATAGTGTCGTATGCAGCTGTTAGATCAACAAAAGCGACTCCAGCAATCTCACGACGGTCAAAAAAAAAAAAAAAAAAAAAAAAAGGTTCAAATGGCTCTGCGCACTATGGGGCTTAACTGCTGAGGTCATCAGTCGCCTAGAACTTAGAACTACTTAAACCTAACTAACCTAAGGACATCACACACATCCATGCCCGAGGCAGGATTCGAACCTGCGACGTAGCGGTCGCGCGGTTCCAGACTGTAGCGCCTAGAACCGCTCGGCCACGCCGGCCGGCCACGCTCAAAACTGTCCTCGATGTGCTGGGTCAGATTCAAGATCTGACTACAGCATGATTTGCTAGCACGAAAGCCTGCTTGTCGTGGGATAAACTTCACTTCGAGGGTGACACTGATTCGGTTAAGTGCCAGCCGTCCTAATATCTTGAAGGTGTGGCATAAAAGGAAGATAGGTCGAACATTTTTTGGATCGTTTGGTTCCTTTCCAGGCTTAAGGTTAGTGTAAGAGTGGGATAAGCCATGCAAATGTGAAATGTTGGTACATTAACAGCCGGTGTAATCTCCAGAATGATGTATGCAAGCATGTAAACGTGCATGCAATGTGTTGTACAGGTGGCGGTTGTCAGTTTGTGGGATGGGGTTCCATGCCTGTTGCACTCGGTCGGTCAAGACAGGGACGGTTAATGCTGATTGTGGATGACGCTGGAGTTGTCATCCAATGAGGTCCTGTATGTGCTCGATTGGAGACAGATCTGGTGAGTGAGCACGCCAAGGCAACATGTCGACATTCTGTAGAGCATATTGGGTTACAACAGCGGTATATGGGCAAGCATTATCCCGTTGAAAAACAAACCTTGGAATGCTGTACATGAATGGCAGCACAACAGATAGAATCAGCAGAGTTTTATATTGGTTTAGTTTTGCCACTTGGCAGTAAGGTAAAATCAATTGAAATGCTACTCATTTAAATAGATAAAAATTTATAAGGATTAATAATTTTACAATCCCCATCCATTTTTGTCTAATTCTAAGCCCATTCCTAATTTTCATTTTCCATGCATTATTCTTCTAACTGCAGTAGCTGCAATTTCCTCTTTTGAACTAACATCTGAACTGTGAATTTTTTCTTCTGCAGCAGTAATTAAATCCTGGAAAATGCATCTCTGGCTTTGGTAAATTATTTAAATCCAATTTACTAAAACTTTTCCATGTTTTTCTCGTTTTTAAAACGTTTTTGGTAGATTATTAAAAAATTTATCCAAATATGGAACTCCTTTTGGATTATCGATTACAAAATTACAAAATTTATTTCTTAACATCTGTGCAAGCCAATTTTTTCATTATGATAATTTTTATTTCCAAATAAATCTTCACCATGGATTACTGCTAATCTATCGACTAAATCTCTAACATCATTCATCTGAACATATTTGACTTCTTTTTCTGTATATTGTTGAATTAAACCATCACCTGTTTTTGCATCTGAAGTATCTGATGGTACTTTTGGAAAATTAGCATTAACAATTTCTTTTATCAGTTTATTGTATTTTTTACCTCTACTTGATTTTATCTGAGTTACCCTCAGAATATAATACTACTGAGTGGTACAATATATCTGTATAATTTGATAAAACATCAGAATCAAATTTTTCACCCATATCAAATACAGACTTGTTTAGGCACTTCAGCAATGCTGTGGTATGCCCTTCCCAACTGAATTTATTATCGAGTTGTAATCCCAGAAATTTAACACTGTCAACCCTTTCAAACTGCATGTCTTCATATGTTATACACACGCTGGAAGGAAATCTCTTACAGGTTCTGAGCTGCACATAGTGGGTCTTCTCAAAGTTTAATGACAGTGAATTAGCTTTAAACCACTTATTAATGTCAGCGAAAATTTGATTAGCAGCTATTTCTAAACCTGTGCTTGACTTGCTACTTATTGCAATGTTCATATCATTTGCAAACAAAACGAACTTAGCATCTGGCAATGTAACAGATGAGAGGTCAATAATGTACACAAGAAAAAGCAATGGCCTCAAGATGGAACCTTGAGGAATACCACATTTAATTAATTCCCAGTCAGATGACTGTAGATAATATGGTGAGGATTAAGACTGAATTAAATAACTTTATGTTGGTTAACTTTTTCCACTCTATTGAAGGGTACCCTCATACAAACTCTTAAATTCAATGTTTCTGGTTGTTGTATCATTATTAATAACTCTGTACTACAGTAACATATAATCATTTCATAGTATCATACTTACATTGAATATACGTCTTTAACTACCTTCCATATCCCTCAGATCGCTCTCCTTGGAATCTATGAAATATGAACAAATGTAATGCAAAAATAAATTGAGTAATTTACTCTCCTTAGGCCATACATGAATCAGCAGTTGTAGAATTCAGTGTCTGCACTTTTACATTCCACAGGATACAACAAAAAGTGTTTAATAATTTATTAATTAATGTTTCGAAAAAATGCCTTTGTTTTGATGATTGCCACACCAATTTGCATATCATACCCATGGCGCTTTCTCCCCTATTTTGCAACAATGCAAAACGAGCTGTCATTCTGTGGACTTTTTCTACGTCCACCGTCAATCCTAAGTTATATGTCTCCCACATCACACAGCAATGCTCCAGATGAGAGCGGACAAGTGTAGTGTGAGCAGTCTCTTTAGTAGCCCTGTTGCATTTTGTAGGTGTTCTGCCAATAAATTGCAGTCTTTGGTTTGCTTTCCCCACAACATTATCTACATGGTAGTTCCAATTTTAGTTATTCGTAATTGTAATCCCTAAGTATTTAGGTGAATTAACAGCCTTTAGATTTTCTTGATTTATCATGTAACCGAAATTTAGCGGATTCCTTTCAGTAGTCATATGGATGACTTTACACTTTTCATTGTTTAGAATCACTTGCCACTCGTTGCACCATATGGATAGCTTGTCTGAATCATTTTGCAATTGATCTTGATCATCCGAGGACTTTGCAAGACGGTAAATGACGGCATCACTGCAAACAGTCAAACACTCTAAGTGGGCCGCTGAGATTGTTTCCTAAATTTTTTATGGAGATCAGAAACAGCAGAGTGTCTGTAACATTTCTTTGGGGAACGCCAGATATTACTTCTATTTTTCTCGATGATATTCTGTCAGTTACTAAAAACCGTGACCTCTCTGAAATGATATCACGAATCCAGTTGCACAAGTGAGATGATATTCCATAGCCATGCAATTTGATTGGAAGTCACAGTGTCAAAAACATTCTGAGTACCTAAAAATATAGTATGAATTTGACATCTCCTGTCAATAGCTCTCATTACCTCGTGAGAATAATGAACTAGATGTGTTTCATAAAAGCGATATTTTCTGAATCCTTGTTGGCTGTATACAATATACACAATATTTAGAAACAGTTCATTGCTCTACTGCAGCTAATGACCACAAGGAGCTCTTTACCAAGGGCCTAACCAGAGTGGAAAAGACGAAGCATGCGGTAAGGAAAAGTAATGACAAGATGGGCTCACTTTGAGGGAAGCTGCTTACAAGTGTCATTGCGGTGGCGATGGTGTCAGATTGAAAAAGACTGCGTAACTGAACTGATGTGTTACAAACGAGATGATGGCGTCTTTATATCCTCATTGTTCAAATCTTTCCATTGAACAGGTCTACACCACCCAGCTCTGGATATCATATTAAGCAGCGTTACGTGAAAATAGCCCCCTAGTCTTCCTTTGCCCATGCCAAAGGGCACTTCCCACATAGTGCTCCAAGCAGCGGATGTGCAGTTTGTTGTATCTTTGGCGCCAGTCTACTTGGATTCTTGACATATCTCCACCTAATAGGCAAAATCAGAGCTCTTTTTACCGCACCAAGGCTTTTGGTGCATTTGGTTAAAAGTAAAAGTTTAGATCGCAGTGATATTTGTTGATTATGACCGGTTTCGAACGTAAGTTAAAATCTTCTTCAGATTGGAAGCGCTGCAAGTGTAGAAATAGCAGAGTTACAGAGATTGATAAATGTATGACGTTACAAGAAAATACAGAAAAGACGTAGCATTTTTGTATATTTCTGTATTTTCTTTAATGCCATACCTTTAACACTATCTGTAACACTGCTGTTTCTGCCCTTGCAGGGCTCACATTATGAAGACGATTTTAACTTAAAGTCGGAACTGGTCATAATAAATAAATATCATTGCGATCCAAACCGTTATTTTTAACCAATTTATGGCACCAGATGGCTGTTCTCCTATGGACAATGTTGTCTACATTGCTGAACTTCAAGGCAGCTTTCCCGCCCTTATTTGCAACATTATTGTTAAATTAAATAAATGTGCCATCGATATCACACTTCATGGAATGAAAGTAGAAGTTGGGTCAGTTAACTGAGGTGGCCAGCTGTTCTGGCAATTTGCAGTTATTATGTTTAGTTGGTCAGTTAAAGTTGGTACTAAAAGGATAAGCCACTTTTAATTAATAACTTTCCAAAAATGAGGTAGTTATGCACCACCTATTCATTCCTACATTTGACAATATTCTCTTAATTCTTATGTTTAAGTTACATCTTTTTAAAGAGAGGACGGCAGCTACAGTCCCTCATACATGTTTTCGAAAATATGTGCTACAGTATCTGCGAAAATTTCCGGTCTGTATTCTATTAATTGCCTACACAGATAAGATATACACAGACAGAGTTTTGCATGTGGACCAGCCTTTAAGGCACATCAGTGAATGCAATAAATCGCTGCAAATAGTGTGCCTCCACACGACACAGTTCCAAGTTCCAGCCAACTACAGACTTGCCATCTGTAGGTGCAGAAAATACATTTCAGTGGCAAGCATTTACGCACACAGGAGACATCCGGTAACACGACCTTCGTTCGCTACCAGGCCACTCAATGCCCGACAATCCATCATCTCGGATTCTTATTGGATGATTTAAAGTCGTCCATATCTGATCGGAGGCTTTCCCGGCGTATGTGTTGTTTCCAGGGCTCTTGCGTGTCCAGCAGGATGCGATCGTTTCAGTCCCACGATATGTCGGCGAATAACCTTTTCCGCCATCATCAGGTGGTTCTTATGGATTGGTCTGTATGCTCTCTCTGCTCTATGGCACTGACAACCTAGCCTGAGGTGGTCTACAATATTGGAGTTTTTGTCAGTTGACATTTACTCCACAAGAATAAGATAAAAATTATTTTTCTGAGATTAAAAGGATTAACCAAAACTTGTCT
The DNA here is from genome assembly GCF_021461395.2 of Schistocerca americana. Taxonomy (NCBI): domain Eukaryota; kingdom Metazoa; phylum Arthropoda; class Insecta; order Orthoptera; family Acrididae; genus Schistocerca; species Schistocerca americana. The sequence goes on along the minus strand of NC_060119.1, from coordinate 1,179,661,877 downwards.
GAGCTAGACAGGATAAAATAACTTATACGAGGGGGGACCCAGAAGAAACCTGACTCGTAGACGTAGTGCAGGGTTATCACGCTGGATGGTGTTAGTAGAGACCTTCATGAAACAGCTGTGCAGACGGCGTCAGCGTAGAGCTGAACCTGCAAGTGTGGTATTGTGTTTCTTTGACTGTTGGCGGGTTACCTCTGCGAAGTCGTTATGGCAACTTTAAAAGAACAAAGAGTGTATGTGAAATTTTGTTTCCTGCTTAAAAAAACTGCAACGGAGACACACTAAATGCTTCAGGAAGCTTTCCAGGAGGACGCTATGAGCCGCACACAGGTTTTCTAGTGGTTTGGGCGCTTGGATGTTTTAAGGCGTCTGCGAGAGGATATGAGGAGGAAACGTCCGTAACTTTGGCCATCAGGTGACTGGTTTCTGCATCACGACAACGCTCCAGCACACGCGGCCTTACGAGTGACCCACTATTTGGCATCTCAGAGGTGGTCTGTCGTTCCCCACGCTCCGTATTCGCCGGACCTAGCCCCGTGCGACTCTTTCCTATTTCCACGAATGAAAAAAACGCTAAAAGGGGAGCGTTATGACGATGTGGAGGCGGTAAAAGCAGCTTCGCAAAGGGCACTGGACAATATCAAACTTGAAGAGCTCCAAACATGCTTCCAACAGTGGGAAAACAGACTTGGCAAGTGCACCGCATGTAATGGAGAGTATTTTGAAGGTGCTGAAGTAATTTTGTAAAAAGGTTCATCAATAAATGTTTTATGACAACAATCCGCTTTCTTTTGGGTCCCCCCTCGTATGCTAGGGAACTAGCGGTGCGAGGAAGAAGAATGTTTGTTCTCCTTCTTCTGCTTGATTCTTGGTATAGCACCGATAATACGTTGCCAGTTATGTTCGGTAAAGATAGGAAAGCTGTTTTTGAGATCCAAGTCCCTCTTAGGAACGACGGCGATCAGGTTTGCAATGGCCCAACCGAAGTCATAAGGTTTGTGGGGTAGAGGAGGTTTAGGAATATCAGAATCGGTGGAAGGATAGGGGGGACTGTGGTGCGCGTATGTCTTGTCACATAATGATTTCGCGACCACCTTCAGCAGTTCCGGGACGGCCATCTCTTTCTCTGCTGGCTGCGTACTGGCAACGTCTTCTGCGTCCTGTTTTTGGCTGGACGCAGCAGTTAGGACTTTTATCTCCCAGCAGCGGCTGTCCCGCCTCGTCCTTAGGAGGGCGGACGGGCGGTTCAGTGTCTATGGCAACGTCATCCCGTGTTGCTAATAGAGGTGTCGGTATCTTGTTTCTGCAGGCCCTCCCCTTTCGAGGAGGGGGCAGACATTTCTGTCGCCACGTCCATGGGCACCCCCACAGCCCCCACATTGCCGCAGGGGCCGGGAGAGAGTCCGTCTGCGTGGCGATGGTGGCAGTCGTAACGTCTCACCCCTTGCGAGACTTGGCAGGCCAGAGTGACTCGCGGTCTTGCGCGAGCTGGAGGCGCACCTCGTCCGCCTCGGCCCGAAGTGCAGCCCTCTCTTCTGCCATGGCAGATCTGAGAGCGCCGACTGCGTTGGCGATAGCATCTTCGATCTTATGAATGCTGTCTGGGGTGCAGCAGCACGGCCGTCCACTCACACCAACACCGGCAGAGGTGACGATAGTGTGATGCGCGGGCGGGGCGTCTGCCGCATCCTGGTCCATTGCCACCTCGTCTTGCTCGGTGGTTCGCCGTCGTCGTGTGTGCCGCTCCTTCCCGCGGCCACAGCTCTTGAGATAACTGCAGCCATGGTAGTTGGCGGCGTGTGCACCGCCGCAGTTGGCACGTGTGGCAGCGGCGTCCCTAGGCTTCGTGCACTCGCGTGTGAGGTGCGACTTTGCACACGCGAGTCCGCCAGTGCAGTCAGTGGCAAAGTGCCCCGGCTTCTGACAGCGGAAACACTCGTCTCGTGTCGCTAATTCACGGACCGCCTAAATCCGGAGATGCAGGAGTTTAAGCAGCATTGCTGCTATTCCTCCTTGGTCTGCGCTATTGGTGTGTGTGGCCTCTCGGTGGAATTGGCTTCAGGCTACTTCGCTTTCTTTAGATGAGCGAAGTAGTTGATTGCAGGAAGATCTTCTGGGACAGGCTGGCGCCTGCCGGAGCGCCACTCTTCCTTCACCAACTTCTCTGTGGCCTGGTAAATGAGTTCCCAGTCCGAGGGGGTGACGATGGGGCGGCTATTCAGCAGTTGCAGATCTTTCCTCGTCACTGCCTCGCGCAACATGCCACGCGTGTGGCTCAGGTCGCACGGTTGATGAGGGAGGGGAGGCTTCGCATGCGGTGGCATGATGGGGTACGGGTTGTCCCTGTGAGGGTACGTCCCATCCCTTAATGACGCCACGATTTTCTTCAGGAAGGGTTGCACACTCCGCTCGTCTGCGAGCGGAAGGGGCAGCTCTTCGTCGGTTGCCACTTACTCATCTTGCGAAGAAGCGGTCGACATCTCGTCCCCGGATGTTTCGTCCGCGTCTGTCTCCACAGGAGAAGGCAGCGCAGGCGTCACGACGTCGATATCCGTGCGCGACGCCGACTGCATTGCTGCAGGGGGCGAGTCGGTGGACGCCTGGGTGGCGGCGTCTACCCCCATTGGCCGCCTCACAGGGGAGGCGGGAGCAGGGACAGGCGGCGCCTTCTTCACAGCCCGCAGCTCGTCACGCAGCTCTTGAAGCTGTCGGTGAACAGCCACGAGCTCTCCTTTCATCGCGGCCCTTTCGGCCGCAAAGGCTGCTGGGAAGTCAGCCAACGCTTGGTCAGTTGCGGCTTCGACGCGGCACGTCACGCGCCCCTCGCCGGAGCAGGAGGGGGGAGGGGGGGGGGGGGGCGGCCGACTTGGCGGCGGAGGATGCTAAGTTCACCCAACCTGGATATGATGTGACGTCATTATGACGTATATACGCTTTAGTCGATTAACACACCTATCGACTTTTACGAACGTTCGAGATTCTAAACTGTCGTCAGCTAGTGATTTGTTTTGACACGTGCGATTCTGATAACAGCTCAGTGTGGCAGCGTATATGTATTTCGCCAAAATAAAAGAGCTGGATATTAATAGAAATATTCCTGACCGTGGCCTTGAAAACACCATAGACAATACGTTTCGTAAAAAAGTGAAGTCTTCTTATGTCCCGATCAGATTTGATTGTGTGATTGTTGTATAATATTTATTTATTATCAATATTTTAGCATGGTTTCATACAATTGGTCTTGTCAGTACATATTACATTGTAGCAGCATACTCTTGCTGACTTTTTTTTCTTAATTTATATAACTGAAAGAGAACTCGTGCAAGTTTGCTAGCTAAGTAAATTATATGTCCATCCCAAGATAGTCTCTTATCAACCATAATTCCAAGTAATTTTACACTCGGACCGCAGAGACAGGTACCTCAGTGTCCAGTAATGACTGGTGTGTAGAATGATTGAATTTCGAACTTAAAAAGAAAAATATGAGGCATTGTTGAAGAAAAATCGTCGACCGGAGATGAAATATGAGGGGAAGTGGATTTCTCAATGTAATCTTAACCAAAGGTTAGTGTCTTGACGCATCTAAAGATTTTGGCTCCTGAGTGCTTCTTCGCGCTGAGTACGAATAACCGACGCACTTCAGCTGGGTCAGAAGTACATCAATTTCTGCTTGAGATTCACAATAACCACGCAATTGCCCGTCGTCATCGATGCTGAACTCTTTCAGATTTTCTCTCATTAGTCTCTCGAATGCTGAACACATAATTAGAGACGAGCAAACGAAAAACAACGCACAGGGCACAAACACAGTACAATACACGATTTAAACGCAAGGAGCGCAAAGCACATTTAAACGAATGGCGCAGAGCACAGCGCTACCCTGTCACTACCTCTCGAAAGTTCACAAAAGTCGAATAGTCGATATACGGATTCTATCGTTTTCGATGTAGCGTGTATACGTCATAATGACGTCACATCGTATCCAAGTCCGGTGAACTTAGCAGCCTCCCTTGGCGGCAGGCACCTCAGGGCGTGTTGTGGTGCGCTGCCGATGAAATTCTTTGCGGTAGCTGCAGCTGCGCGAGTTGGCGGCGTGGGGACCGCCGCAGTTTGCGCATTGACTGCACAGGCTTCTTCCTCTTCTGCCTGACGTCCAGCCCGAGCGCTGGGCCCAGGAGGCTAACGATCGCGGCGACTTGTTCTCTTCGTGTTCCCTTCTCGCGTCCAGGCATGTTTGCACAGCGAGCGAGAGCAGCAGCGAGCAGCACCCATGTGATCCGCAGTGAGTCGGGCAGCAGAGTGCGTGCCGGTGGGTTTGTCGCCGGCCGCAATCGTAATATCGGCGGCCGCAATCGGACCGTCGGCGCAGGGAATTGAAGCCCGACTGACGGACGTAAATAACACCGACAATGAGCAGACACAGACACTCGCTGAATGGCATTCAGACGTTGAGCTTCGTTTCTGGCTGTTTGTAGCACAAAGCTATAGGTCCCCGCTTGTACAGGTGACAGAACAGGAGCATCATCAGCTTTGCTTTTATTAAAGCATCGGCGGGAGCTCAATAGAGGTCTGCAGTAAGCAATTACGGCGGGAAGGATACTTTGTTTGGTGACGCCCAGAAGCAGAATTGTGGTGTTTCTTGTCGTTTTGCGGGATGTCGAGCTCCAGTGGTGCCTTGGGGTCGAAGCGGTCTACCACTGTTGACAGAAGGCGCGTCCAGTCGTTTCGAGCGTCTCACCTGCCTTAGAGACAGGCTCTGCTCTCCATAAGGCTATGGGAAATTGTGGGCCAGGACCTGGAAGCCGACCGCGGAACCAATGAGAAAGTTTCCGTCGCCGCCGTCCAGATCTTCGCGTCCACAAGCTCAGTAGGGCCAGCAATGCAGCCAGGTAACTAACAGTGACAACGATGGCTGTAACTGGCTCCCCCCTGGCAGAAGCCCCATTTTCCGTTCCGGACATTGCAAATAACGCAGCAAATGCAGTAATACACAGAACACCAACAGCTTCATACGTAGTCAGTTCTTGCGATCCCACACCTCCTTCCCTTGTCCTAAGTCCACTCCTGCTTGCCAATGCCACCAACAACCTCTCAAACTACATAGCATCCCTGAATAAAGGCAAGCAGACGACCCATCAACTGACCAAAATCCTCCAAAAACACACCACCTCGACCCAGCCCTCCGCCCGATCCAAATACCTAAAATCCCCCCCCACAAGTCCACTTCATCCAAACAGCGGCGAGCAAGGGAGGACTGAAAGGTGAAGCACTCCAAGAGTAAGAAACAGTCCACCACCCCTACCCCAACCACTCCTTCACCCTCTGAGGAACCTGCGCCCCCAACAGCACCTGTTATCGCCCTGGGAGGGGACCAGGAAACCATTGCCCTGGATGAGAACCACATAACTGGGCAGGACTCGGACGGTTTCGTGTTGGCGAAGAAAACCTTTCACCAGCCGAAGCTTCCGGTGGCCCGGGGAGTAGAACCCACGCCGAACAGGTTCCAGGTAGTGACTAATGAGCCAGGGACAGCAACACAAAACAACACAATAGAAACACAAAAACGCGTCACCCACCATCTCCCTCCGATTGTCGCAGAGTTTCCTCCGAACTACGAGGAGCTCTTTGAGCTGTTGAAAACAGAAGTCGAGGGAGACAGTTTTAAGCCAAATCCTGCTGGTGATGACAAGATCAAAATAACACTTCACACATTAGAAGACTACGATACAGTCAAAACACATAGCCCACTACACATTCCCCACAACAAAAACACGAAACAAGAACATAGTTATCAGAGACCTCACAAGACGACTATCCCCCCAGGCATTAAAAACAGACTTGACTGCCCAGGGATACGTCGTCAAGGCTGTTCAGCAGATGGGCAAAGTGGACAGCAAGTGCCTCCTACACTGCGTCACTCTCCCAGATAACCCGCAGAACAAAAGGGAGGTAAAATGGTCCTGGCTGTTCCTGTCACCACCGAGCCACTGCGCCACAAAAACAAGACGACGCAGTGCTACAGGTGTCAGGGCCTAAATCATATCGCCGCCAACTGCACCATGGTGATAAGGTGCAGAAAGTGCACCAAGGCCCATGACTCGAGGTCTTGTACACTAAAACCCTTGGACCCATGACCAAAATGAAGAGGTAGTCCGTCGTCAACTGGCTGTCTTCATCAATGCTGAGAAGGACCCAGAGGATGGACCCACACTTTTCGCCCCAGAAGACATGGCAAACGTAATTAGGTCCCTTCACACAAAAATGGCGCCAGGACACGACAGTGTCACCAACCAGCTAGTTAAAAACCTTCCGACGTCGGCTATCGAACACCTCGCGAATGTCTTCAACGAGATTACTCGTACCCGCAAGTTCCCAGCATACTGGAAACATGCGGAAGTGGTCGCGAGACACAAACCAGGGAAAGACCCTTTATTCCCGCACCACTACAGGCCAATTAGCCTCTTGCCACCTCTCAGCAAGATCTATAAGCTCCTCCTGCTAATACCCATACAAGATCACAACACCAATAAGCAACTACTGCCAGATTTCCAATGCGGATTCCAACAGAAGCACTCCGCTGCACAACGTATCACGAGAGTGGCTGAAGCAGCCACGGCTGGGTTCAACCACAGAGGCTACTGTGGGATAGTGCTACTTGATGTAGCCAAAGCCTTCGACTCAGTATGACATAAAGGGCTATTATACAAGTTACGCACATAGGGGTTCCCCAGGAGCATAGTCAGGCCAATCCAAAGCTATCTCACGAACAGAACTTTCTCTATCAAGGCAGAAACAGCCACCATCACCAAAAGGAGTATTCATGCTGGGGTGCCACAGGGTTCGGTCCTGGTGTCCGTCTGGTACAGTCTGTACACTGTGGACACTCCCACAGCCCCCCTGGTGCACACCGCACAGTATGCTGACGACACAACCTTTTACACACGTAATGCGAATGAGGACCTGGTCATTCGTAGGCTACAAAGGGTTTTAGATAACACAGAAACCTGGGCCCATCACTTGCACAGCACCATCAACCCTGAAAAGACACAGGCTATGCTGATCACCTGGAGGCTCAGGAGATGCAGACCCCCTCAATGCCCTCCCCCCCCTTCAACTGCATCTACATGGATCCTGACTCCCCTGGCACAGATCCACCAAGTATATAGACGTAACCTTGGACTTGAGACTAATGTGGAAACCCCACACAGACGAGGTCAACAGGGAGGTCCGCACCAGAATGTCCATTCTATACCCAGTCCTCAACACAACCAGCTCCCTTCCCTGCTCTGTAAGAGTAAATGTCTATCGGGCCCTTATACAGCCAGTAATCGAATATGCATGTCCTGTCTGGGGATAAGTGGTGAAGCAGCATCTAGACAAACTCCAGAGGCTGCAGAACTGAAGCTCTCAGGAGGGTACTGCATCTACCCATGAGATTCCCCATCAATGATCTGCACGCCACTGCCGAAATCCCCCTCCTCAAAGAACGATTCTAAAATCTGACAAGGACTTTGTACGAGAGCTCTTCCAGATCTGGAAATAGCCGCATCTACTCCCTAGGTCGGTATGACATGTTACGTGATAAGCACAAACGTTCTATGACGATCTTCGATGACTAAGTCAAAGAGAAAAATCCAAAAATCCCCAAGTCCTAATACCAATCCTTAATCCTTAAAATACCCAATGCCTCGTTAACCTCAGGCAAGTACAAGACACCACCACAAGACCACCACAATACACAGAGAGCAACCACAATCAAAGATAATCACACACACACAACATACAATGTGGAGTAAAAGCCAACAGGCTGCAAACTCCTCAATACACTTCCCCAAGGAGGGGAAAGTAAAAGGTTAGAGAAGAGAGAGAGAGAGAGAGAGAGAGAGAGAGACAGAGAGAGGCAGACAGACCATTCCATCAGAACCACCGGATGACAGGGGAAAGGTTATTCGCCAAAATATCGTGGGTCTTCAATGATCGCATCCGGCTGGACACCTGAGAGCCCTGGAAACAAACGTCCATATTTGTTTTGTTTTGTAGCGGATAGAAGATACTTTCCACGCATTGTGACCCTGATTATGGCTTAATTTGCGTATTTCACCTTCTGAATTGCGTTTTGAACATGTTGCTGATATTCTGTTTGAGTTTTGCTCACATCCATAATACTGGTTGGAGTAAATGATTCCATATTTTTGTTTCCTCTAA